>NC_030810.1:67541299-67841299 GCF_001704415.2 Capra hircus
GACTCAATGGGCATGAGTTTGAGCAAGCTCTGAGAGTTGGTGATGGACAGGGAAGCCTGGCGTGCTGCAGTCCATGGGGTCGCAAAGATTCAGACACAACTGAACAACTGAACTGAACTGAACTTCTGTTAATATTGCCACCAAGAAGGACCCAGGCCCATTCTCTTCCCCTTTGATAACAATGGCCTTACCACACTTAGGAATCTATGTTCTACAACAAGCTCAGTTTGCACAAGGTAAAATAAATGTCAATGAAAAGAGAAGATAAATAACTAATATGCATACTAAGCCTGGCCAAATCTGTATCCCCACTGGTCATTTATGACTCTTTATGATACATTCAACCAGAAAAAAGGGGGAAATGCGAGAAAGAAGAAGGTTTTCTTATAGCTCCTGTCCTGGTGGACCTCTCTGCTGAGCTGCTGCTGGTTCCTAGCTGCACCTTTATTAGCGCAATCCGTAGGTTATGGCTGGAACAGCCTGGCGGGGGCCAAGGGGAGGGGGAGCCGTTCTAATTCTGCTCCCTGTCTTCTACAAAATTGAGCAACCATATCATAGCCTTTGCTCACACGATAGTCCTAGAATTTCAAAAGTGGATTCTTAGTGCCTACTCCCTTCCCTTGACGCCAGGGCAAGCTTGGGAGAGGATTTCTCTGCATGGACAATGTCATACATTTTGTGTGCTCTTTTTTCAAATTGAATTGTTAAAATATTTCATTTTATAGCTTGTGTGGTATTGGTCTGTGCCAGGAAATGAAAAAGCAAAGACTAAAGAACAAAAATGTATCCTTTACCACACAAATGTGATTTGAGAAGCACTAGTCTTGGCAGGGACACGACTGAGCAACTTCCCTTTCACTTTTCACTTTCCTGCATTGGAGAAGGAAACGGCAACCTGCTCCAGTGTTCTTGCCTGGAGAATCTCAGGGATAGTGGAGCCTGATGGGCTGCCGTCCATTGGGTCGCACAGAGTCGGACACGACTGAAGCAACTTAGCAGCAGCAGCAGCAGCAGCAGTCTTGGCAGGATTGGAGAAAGGAGAAAGTTCTCAGATCTTTTCTTGCATAGGACTACATAAATGTTTAGTTTTTTTTCTCTGTAATGTTGGAATCTGTCTTTTCCTCTTCTGGCTGCCTTCTTTTGTTTACACACACACACACACACACACACACACACACACACACACACACACACAAAATCAACCTTCATAATCACCAGGCTTATTAGTCTTCAGGTTTGGCTTTCATTTTTTCTAACAACACCCAAATGAGTCCATGGGTATGTTAACTTTCCTTTATTTTTCTGTAATGCATTTCTTAGGAATAAGTCAAAGTATTTTTTTTTAATTGTGCTATAAATTTTGGTAATTTTTTATCTGGAAAGGAGCTTGTTTGGCATGCATATGAAACTGGCAGGATGCCATGATAAACCCAGCTGCTCTGGCACTTCTAAATGGGTCAGTGAACCATAAATAAATCTCTGCAATAAACTGAGAGAAGAAACCCAGCCCGGTCTCCTGCTACCATAACCTGCAACTGTATTTTCCAAGTCGAATGATATTCATTCATATACTAGCATTTATTAAGCAGCAAATCTAAGACAAGAAGTGAGTTCAAGGCCACTATTTCCCCAAGCACCTTTAGACATTATGGGTGATTTTCTGGAGATCTCTGTCTTCTGAGGGAGACGCATCAAAGGCCCCCTCCAATCTCAAGCTAACACTGGCAAAATTCACAGCTGATTCCAGAGCTAATGAAGGATTCAGGAGCTTTATGGCGCTAGGGGTAAAGAACCTGCCTGCCAATGGAGGAGACATAAGAGACATGGTTTCAATCCCTAGGTCAGGAAGATCCCCTGGAGGAGGAAATGGTGACCCACTCCAGTATTTTTGCCTGGAGAATTCCATGGACAGTGGAGTCTGGAGAGCTACCATCCATGGGGTCACAAAGAGCTGGACAGAACTGAAGCAAATTAGCACGCAGCAAAAAGTAATGCCCGTGAACTGCCTGTGATCTATGAATGAATGGGCCGCGGGTGGCTCACACAGGATCCAAGAGTTCCTTGCGAGTTATAGTTGATGGTGGTCCAAGAGTTAATTTTGGAAGGTTTGGGGAGCCCAAGCCTTGGGTGGAAGTAGGTTAAAGAGTTGAAGAAGGGCAGTGTAGTTTTTCTGTATCCTTTTGGAAGGGTTTGTTATGTGTTAGATATTGACTGAATTGTTTTACATGTGTGATCATGTGTGATCCTCACCAGTCAACAATCCTGAGAAGGAGTCACTACTGTTATGCTATTTTATAAAGGAAGAAATGGAGGCTTGGAGAGGTTACAGGGCTTTTCTAAGGTCAAAGAGTGATGGAGCAGAATACAAGCCCAGGCTGTCGGACCTAGAGCCTCTCAGTTTTTAGCACAACTAAAATCACTTGGAATACGTACTAAACACAAGATCCCAGGCTACATCCTCAGATTCTGACCATCAGTATGTGAGCAGGGAGTTAATATTCAGGATTTCTAATAAGCTCTCTAGTCATGCTGCTGCTAGTCCTTGCCCCAGGCCTATGGTTATCGTCAGACCCACATTCTTTTTAAAAAATTTTTATTTCTTTATTTAATTTTTGGCTGTGCTGGGTTTTCATCACTGTGGGCTTTTTTCTCGCTGTGGCAAGCAGGGGCTTCTCTCTGGTTTTGGCGTGCGGGCTTCTTGTTGTGGTGGCTTCTCTTGACTCAGAGCACAGGCTTTAGGGTGCCAGGGCTTCAGTAGCGGTGGCACGTGGGCTCCGTAGTTGCTCCCAGGCTCTGGAGCACAGACTCAATAGCTGTGGTGCACACGCCTAGTTTCTCTGAGGCGTGTGGGATCTTCCCGGATGATGGATTATACCCATGTCTCCTGCATTGGCAGGAAGATTCTTTTCCACTGAGCCACCAGGGAAGTTCCCCCAGGCCCACACTCTTAAACAGTAACTTTGAGGCTTTCTCTCACCTCCTCTCTTCACGCCCCCACCATCTCTCCTCCAGCAGAGAGGGAGCCAACCCTGCCTAACTCTGAGTTTGCAACCCCATGTCTCATGCTGGCTGGTTCTCTACTGAATCCAGAAGGTTAAGGTTTCACATCCCTTTGTTATTTTGTGTGTTCGGGAGAGGGAGGCAGGGGTGAAGTTGTAATTATTGCTTTGTGCTCCAAGTAAACACACTTCAGATCTACACATTACCCAACAACATGCAAGCAACTGAGAATAGCCAGGGCTCCTGTGTGAACTGAGGCCCTGCTCTCCCCACTGCCCACTGGATATGGGCTGCTGCTGCTGCTGCTAAGTCGCTTCAGTCGTGTCCGACTCTGTGCGACCCCATAGACGGCAGCCCACCAGGCTCCCCCGTCCCTGGGATTCTCCAGGCAAGAACACTGGAGTGGGTTGCCATTTCCTTCTCCAGGATATGGGCTACGAAACTACTAACAAGCAGTGTGGATGTTGAAAATTAACCTTAGTGCTTTGTGAACAACACCTGTGTATAACTTGAGCACAGCTTTCAGTGTCTCATCCCTTGAGAGTGGGTGGTCTCTTGAGTGCACACGTTAAGGTTCACATTTTCTCCTGAAATAACCAGATTGAATTGACATGTTGAACTGTGTCACCTGGTCTTCCCTCACCCAGATGTCTGCAGAGGCTCTGGAAAGTGCTGTCATTCCCAAAGGAATGGATTCTACAATCCTGGCTGCAGGAGAGGATGCAGCATCAACTCGGCATAGCCTGACCCCTGCTCTTCTGGCTCTGCCATCCCTCTCCTGCTAGGCAGGGATGGTCACCCTGACCTTCCTTCCTAGGGGGTGGGGATGATAGAAAAGTGATTGCAGAGCACCTAGAAAATACCCAGTGCTGCCCAAGAGTGTGATGATGACCGTACACCATGCCACCCCAGCAGCCCCCTGCAGGGGCTTCCCTGAATTAAAGGAAGGTGCAATAAATCACACCCATGGCAACACAGTAGGGAGTTCATGCTCCTCCAGCCCTTCTTTTTTCTCATGTATCTAGGGGAAGGCTTTCCATAGACAGGGAAGGACAGTGATTCCTTCTGAAAAAACAACACTCAGAAGAATAATTTCTATTTAATGTAAAAAAAAAAACCATGAATGAAGTTTAAGGATGCTTCCTGTCCAGTCTATAGATTTCATTACAATAGGTGTGTCTAAGAGAAAATACCCATCTGGCTGCTCTTGTATAAAAGACGGTGAGGGAGACAAGGGCAGAGACTCAAAGACTGTGGGCAGTGATGGGTTGCCACTGCCTCCAGTTTGCTGTTTGGTCTTATATTACTTACATTAGCCACTGCAAAACTAGTAAATGTAGTCCTCAGCACTTGACTTGGTCACCTAAGGAGGTGCCAGAAATTAGCATGCAAGACAGCACAGGAATAAGCAACAGCAGCGCTAATGTTTTAAGGGATCTTTCCATGTAATTACAATTTGTTTCATCACAGTCATTACACATGGCAAATTAGTGAAGCTGAGATTAGGGAGCTTTGCTGGGAGGGACTGTGACAAGATTATAAACGATATAACTTTTACTTAGGAACATGTAGTGAGCACCTATTATGTGTCTAGCACTGGGTTTGTCATTGTTGTTTTTTGCTAAGTCGCGTTGGACTCTTTTGCAACCCCATAGACTGTAGCCTGCCATGCTTCTCTGTCCGTGGGATTTCCCAGGCAGGAATAGTGGAGTTGATTGCATTTCCTTCTTGAGAGGATCTTCCTGACCCAGGGATTGAGCTCTCGTTGCTTGTGATTCCTGCATTGGCAGGTGAATTCTTTACCACTGAGCCACCTGGGAAGACCTATTATGTCATTAATTTTCTGATAAACACCAGTGTTTCTCAAGCATGATACTAGGATCTCCTCCTGACCCCTAAGTAATAGGATCACCAGATGCCTGATACAAATACAGATTCTTCAGCCCACCAGCGGCAAAACCACAGGGTGAGAGTTTTGAGGGTCAAGGGCCTTGGAATCTGTATTTTAATGAAAGCAAAGTGATTCTTGCAGTTATTAAAATTTAAGAGCTACAGATGTAAGTTCTCCTTTGGGGGATATCCTGGGTGCTTCCACGCCATAATGTGGATCTCACCCTCTTATGTACGTCAGATGAGATGATGTATAAGGAAGCATTCTTTAGATGGTAAAGTGCAATATATATTCAGTATACCTACCATCAACTATTTTATATTAGTTTGTAGTTGAATCATGAGATGTTAGCTATCTAAGGAAAAAGACACTTATAAATGCCAAAACATCATCAGATCTATAGCAATATTATTGTTCTAATTTGAGTATCTTTATAGACAATTTCAATGGACTTGCTAGAAATGCTATCCATAACAATCCTTGTTCATTCTTCCTATATTTCTAGTAAAAGTAGTAAAAGGTAATCCTGTGATTTTGCTGATAATATCCATTTCCTTTCTAATTTCCAGTGAGTGGGATGGTATAGTGGGAAGAGCTCAGACTTTAGAGAAAGACCCATCTGGATTTGTCCTGCTTCTGTGACTTACTAACTATGGGAATTAGACATGGAATTTTCCTTACTGTCCCTCAGGTGTTTTATCTGTAAAATGGGAACTGAAATGCCTGTTTTATAAACCTGTTGGACGAATTAAGAGTACAGCAGATGATGTCTGGCACATAGACCTCAAGAAGTAGTTACTATTACTGGTCTTTTGAATTATATCTTTCTCCTAAATTTGATACCATAGTGGCAGTTGACTCTTTTATAATCTTGTCACAGTCCTTCCAAGCAAAGCCCCCCCAATCTCAGCTTCACTAATTTGCCACGTGTAATGACTGTGATGAAACAAATTGTAATTACATGGAAAGATCACTTAAAACATTAGCGCTGCTGTTGCTGATTCCTGTGCTGTCTTACTTGCATGCTAATTTCTGGCACCTCCTTAGGTGACCAAGTCAAGTGCTCAGGACTACATTTACTAGTTTTGCAGTGGCTGATATAAACAGGAAACGGGAGTGGGTGACTGTTTAACCTCAAAGAAATTATTTCTTCTCCAGTTTTCCCTATTCCTTTAATTTTGTGATTGATTTTCAGTCCAGTGGGAAAATGTAAAGAGTAGCCATGTATCACATATATATAAGCATGTCCTTGGCTAAGAGCAGGCTGTTTACATTATTCATTTTTTATAGTGGGAGTTTATAACATGTCATTAGTTTATGAGGATTGTTATAAAATCTAGAGAATTAACAGAAAAATCAAGGGAGACTTCTATTGAGTATTGGTAAAATACCAGTTAAAGTGTACTTCTGGTTAAAATGAGTAATAAAAGTTGTCAGATCTAAAGTTAGTTGACTGAAATTTATTCTTAGTTTTACAATAGCTCTTAATCAAAAGGTTATGGCTATGAGGGTTTTCATGACAAAATATGTATATATTTAAGTTTCATTGGTTGCAGAATTATATCAGATCTAACTGATGTAAATGTAAATTTATTCAGTGGAAAAAAACCCCACTACCATAATGCATTCATTTGCATGTGCAATGCCAGTTCAGTCTTTCTCGGTTGTTTTTTTTTTCTTCTTTAACTCTCTCCTTCCAAATGCTGTCATTCAAGATAGGAATTGATAGCAGCAAAAACATTCTAATTGAGATTTTAAGCTACATAAAAGATATAATTTTAGGCTCTGATTTGATTTCCTTACAAAAACGTCAATTTCCATGCTATATACCTGGTAGGAGCAAACTTATTATGGTGACACTGAAATCTTTTTTCTTTGACTAATGAAAGCATGGGTTTTTTCCATGTTATCAGATCTCAGTTTTATTCTAATTGCAATAGTTGCTTTGAGGTTTGCCTCTTGTCTCTTTTTCTCTTATCCATCTGATTGCACATCCATTTTTAGGGAAAGGCAAATAATGATTCTGAAAAAGATTTGAACTATTAAATTTTTAAAAGAACAATGAACCAAAAGCTTGTGGTCCAAGCTGCGCCATTGCTGTGAGTTCACAGGGCAGCCCTAGGGCTGGACTGCGTGTCCTTGGACTCCATGAGTGGAGGGGCCTCTGTGTGTCTGCATGTGCTGCTTCAGTCTCCAGATCATGGGCATTTCAGTGGAACTTGGGGGTTAGTGCCCCCTTTTTAGAGCATGGGGTGGCATGGCAGGGGCTGCAGATCTGAGCTGGGACTGGAATTCTGGCAATAAATCCTTTATTTCAAAGAGGAAGAGCTGTCCCTGTATCTGCCTATGTACTTGATCTGCCCTTGCTACAAAGCCAGCTTTTGGGGGGTTTTCAGGATAGGGTACTGCTGCAGGACAGAGTCTTCTGCTGTCAGGCCACAGAGGTCCTGGATCAGATAAAGCAGTACGTTTAAACATGTCTTCTACCATACTCTTTGCAAGACCTGAGTTTCAAGTGGCTGGCTGCCTGGCTCCTGGCTGGAAATTTTCTGGTCATTCCTTGCTTGACATATGCATCCTCCTGGAGTTTAAATGAATGATCCACCCTTTAGATATGAAGTCCTTGAAACCATGGGTCAAGATACTATTGGTTCAGTTAATTCTCTCTGTTGATAGGACTTCCTAGAGGACCATCATATTAGTAGTCACAGCCTTAAGGACATTTACAAAAGAAGAAAGTGTTAAGGTATGTCCTAAGTATGGTATAACATGTTACAGTAAAAACCTCTCTTTCCCAAGAGTTTCTCGAAAAAAGCTTTAGGAGCAAAACCTCCCTGGTTTAGGCACACTTTGAACGTTATACACCTAGAATTCTTTCTTTATGACTGACTCTGGTTTTTGTAGTTTCTTGTTGAACATATCTCAAGAACTTTGCTCAGTGAAAGACAGTATTTTATGTGCATTCGTGATCAGTAGCTTTAGTCATGTCCAACTTTTTGTGACCCTATGGAGTATAGCCCACCAGGCTCCTCTGTCCAAGGGGGTTCTCCAGGCAAGAATACTGGAGTGGATTGCCATGCCCTCCTCCAGGGGATCTTCCCAACCCAGGGATCAAACCTGCATCTGTTGCATCTCTTGCATTGCAGGCAGATTCTTTACCACTGAGTCACAGGGGAAACCCATAGAATTGTACATGCAGCTTCAGAGTCTCAGTTAATGCTTCAATTTATCTACACTTATATCATCTATGTTTACTTCTAAGATCATATTTTTCACACTATCTGAAAATTTCCTTTTGCTTCTTACTCTTCTCTGGTAGATTGCATGTTTTTCACAGTGAAGGCGTCTCTCATTTTCCTTAGAGTATTCTGGTGTTAAGCCATTCCTAGAATAAGAAGTGTGCCAACACAATGAATGAGTGAATGATTGAAGAAATGAGGCACTGTAATAATTACTAGAATTTTTAACTGTTAGGCATTCATGATGGGATTGGTACCTAGATCTGCTTTCCTTCTGGGGTACACTGAAGAAGTTATATATATGGTATGAAGGTTTAGTGGCTTTTATTGGAACCAAGAAAAAGCCCTGATACAACTCTCAAAACCACTCTCTGCAGGAAGGGCTTCCATGGTAAATGGGATTGGACTCTCCAATAAAAGTTGTTGTTACATCCTCTTACTCACCCATAAATCATACAGAGCAAACTCCAGGTCCCTGTAGCCTACCAGGGATCTGGAGCTGGTAGCTTAGAGAAAGGCTGAGCCTGAGAGCAACCTTGTCTTGGGTACAATATCCATGGGGGTGGAAAGCATGGGATAAGCCACCAGGGTGGGAGCACAGGGAGGATGCTGGCCCTGCTGTGGAGGAAAGAGATTGGCCCTGGCCTGGCCTGAGAACTGTGCTGTATAAGAGGAAGTGCCTCATTCCTATGGATGGGAATCCCAGGTGGTGCAGTGGTAAAGAATCCATCTGCTTTGCAGGAGATGCAAGATGCGCAGGTTTGATCCCTGGGTTGGAAAGATCCCCGGAGCAGGAAATGGCGACCCATTCCAGTATTCTTGCCTGGAGAATCCCATGGACAGAGGAATCTGGTGTTCTACAGTCCATGGGGTCGCAGAGATGGAGGCCACTGAGCACACACACACACGTGTTTCTCTGTCACGACCTTGCCCACTAGTGCCCCAGTGGATGTCAGATTAGCCACTATGCTGGGAGGGAGGAGCTAAGAAGAGGTTGATAGCAAGGCTGGAGGAAGATAATTTCCTTCCCTTTGTAGATTGAGGCAAGGAAGTGGCAGACACAGAGAAGGAGTCCCCTTCCTATCATAGATAAATCCTGGAGAAGGAAATGGCAACTTGCTCCAGTATTCTTGCCTGGAGAATCCCATGAACAGAAGAGCCTGGCGAGTCTCAGTCCATGGGGCCGCAAAGACTCCAACACGACTGAGCTACTAACACATCCTTTATAGATAAAACCCAGCACGGCCAATTTCTGTGGCCTTTAGAGGGGACTCCAGCTGACTGGAAAGATGAGCACAGAGGGTGAGCACATATTTCCCCGTTTCAAAGACAGCTATATTAGAAGGCAATGTAGTAATAGCTTCTAAGAAAACAAAGAAACACTTCCATGGAAAATGTTCGTATAAGGATTATAAGTGCTTACTGACTGATCAGTTATGCTTTCCTTTCTCTGGGGAACCTGAGAAATTTGGCAAAGAAAGCTCTGCCCAGGGAAATTTGGTAACACCCCAGGGAGATGAAGTGCTGGGGAGTCTCTGCAGAGGCAAGCCAGCTCCTACTTTATGCAGCCGTGAAACTGACAAGGTGCTCAGGCATCAGAAAAGGAGCACATTACAGCGCTTGTCCTTCAGTGTATCCTCTCCCTTATTTACATATTTCCCATAAAAGGTGCATCTTCAGAGTTCAGCTCCTAAAAGCGTACATGCTAATTTTTCTACAGATCTATTATGTATGAATGAGAAGAGTCTATTCTCTTCTCGATGTGTGGAGGATTTGTGCATGTAACCCCCCATTAGTGTTAATGGCAGATCTATGCATAATTTCCGTAACTCACAGAATCCAGGGCACCTAGCTAAGCCATATGCAATTACTTACGCACACAATGACAGGGAGTCTATGCTGGGGCCGAGGAAACTGGGTTCAGAGGCTGGATTTCAAGTTCTCATACTTAGTGGTCTGTTCAAGAAAGAAGGGTATGTATAGAAGAGATTTGCTAATTTAAAAACACCTGTAAAACGTTTCATGGCATCAGTTTGTTAAGAGAGCTCTCAGCTCTGTAAGACTGAACTGGTGGAAATCAGGGACTGGCATGGCTCTGTAGGGTGCCTGGCTCAGAGAAGGTATGTGTGTGTGTGTTTAGTGAATGAACAAAATAAATCTTTTGTTAGTAGGTTTGATGATTCTGTGCGTTTTGTTTCTGGTGTTCTCAATTTTGGGATTGGAGGCCATTAGCTGCTACTAGGTAGCACATTTCCTAGAAGGAAATTTACTTGCAATGTTACAATGAATCTTCTAACAACATTATTTCAGAGGGAGCTAAAATTTGGAAAGCATAAGTTACTTGCCTAGGGTTTCACAGTAAGATTTAGAACTTGAACTTGGGTCTTTTGTCTACAGTTCAGGCTCCTTCTACAACAGCTGTCTAATTCTGTTACATGACCCTGTCCCCTTTCCTTGAACATACTTTCCCCTCAAAACAGTTGACAATCCTCCCCAAATCCACTCATTTATACCCATAACTATGCTGATCTAAATATAAAACTTACATTTATGATCAGGTAAAGATATCCCAATCTTTGTCATATCTTATTTTAATAGGAAAACAGATTCCAGCAAGGGAATATTCAGTTCAGTTCAGTTGAGTCGCTCACGGGTCCAGCTCTTTGTGACCCCATGAATCGCAGCACGCCAGGCCTCCCTGTCCATCACCAACTCCTGGAGTTCACTCAGACTCACGTCCATTGAGTCGGTGATGCCATCCAGCCATCTCATCCTCTGTCATCCCCTTCTTCTCCTGCCCCCAATCCCTCCCAGCATCAGAGTCTTTTCCAATGAGTCAATTCTTCGCATGAGGTGGCCAAAGTACTAAAGTTTCAGCTTTAGCATCATTCCTTCCAAAGAAATCCCAGGGCTGATCTTCAGAATGGACTGGTTGGATCTCCTTGCAGTCCAAGGGACTCTCAAGAGTCTTCTCCAACACCACAGTTCAAAAGCATCAATTCTTTGGCACTCAGCCTTCTTCACAGTCCAACTCTCACATCCATACATGACTACTGGAAAAACCATAGCCTTGACTAGACGGACCTTAGTTGACAAAGTAATGTCTCTTTTGAATATGCTATCTAGGTTGGTCATAACTTTTCTTCCAAGGAGTAAGCGTCTTTTAATTTCATGGCTGCAGTCACCATCTGCAGTGATTTTGGAGACCAAAAAAATAAAGTGTGACACTGTTTCCACTGTTTCCCCATCTATTTCCCATGAAGTGATGGGACCAGATGCCATGATCTTTGTTTTCTGAATGTTGAGTTTTAAGCCAACTTTTTTCACTCTCCTCTTTCACTTTCATCAAGAAGTTCCTCTTCACTTTCTGCCTTAAGGGTGGTGTCATCTGCATATCTGAGGTTATTGATATTTCTCCCGGCAATCTTGAGTCCAGCTTGTGTTTCTTCCAGCCCAGCGTTTCTCGTGATGTACTCTGCATATAAGTTAAATAAGCAGGGTGACAATATGCAGCCTTGATGTACTCCATTTCTTATTTGGAACCAGTCTGTTGTTCCATGTCCAGTTCTAACTGTTGCTTCCTGACCTGCATACAGATTTCTCAAGAGACAGGTCAGGTGGTCTGGTATTCCCATCTCTCTCAGAATTTTCCACAGTTTGTTGTGATCCACACAGTCAAAGGCTTTGGCATAGTCAATAAAGCAGAAATAGATGTTTTTCTGGAACTCTCTTGCTTTTTTGATCATCCAGCGGATGTTGGCAATTTGATCTCTGGTTCCTCTGCCTTTTCTAAAACCAGCTTGAACATCAGGAAGTTCATGGTTCACATATTGTTGAAGTCTGGCTTGGAGAATTTTGAGCATTACTTTACTAGTGTGTAGCTTACGAAAAGGCACAGAATAGGTTACACAGAGCCTCAGTGGCATGGAATCCCATGGACTTGGATGCCCCCTCTCACTCTTTAGCTTTCTAAACTACATAAAAAATGTAAGTTCTGTTGGAGGAACAAGAAAAAATCGTTGTGAATAGAGTAACAAGAAGAAGAAAAGGTGATTTAAGAGCCACTGCTTCTCTTTCTTGGATCTAAGTTGTAGCTGTTTTTGGCACACTAAATATAAATTCCCTCCATTCACTGAATGACCTATTAATTGCAGACACAGATATATCACATTCTCCTGTGGCAGAATTGTCACCTAAATTTTTGCTTTGCCAAAATTGGTGTTTACCTTATGATTTTAAGAGCAAAGGACTTTTTGATGTAATCTGAGTAACTGTGCATAATTTTGCCTAATAGTTCGCTGTTTTCACAGTTCACATTCTAAAATTCTTTAATAAATTAATTGAAATGCAATGCTGTAATACATTATTAATAATTAATATAATTAATAGATATTAACATTTGATTTGTCCTCACTGACAAATTGCAACCCAGTATACTTGGTACTTTCTGCACTTGTGGTACAGAGTTACAACACCAACAGTCAATCAGAGAAGTCTTGCCACTCTATGACATCTCAGTTCAGTTCAGTCTCTCAGTTGTGTCCGACTCTTTGCAACCCCATGAATCGCAGCACACCAGGCCTCCCTGTCCATCACCAATTCCCAGAGTTCACTCAGACTCATGTCCATTGAGTTGGTGATGCCAACCAGCCATCTCATCCTCTGTCGTCCCCTTCTTCTTCTGTCCCCAATCCCTCCCAGCATCAGAGTCTTTTCCAATGAGTCAACTCTTCGCATGAGGTGGCCAAAGTATTGGAGTTTCAGCTTTAGCATCATTCCTTCCAAAGAAATCCCAGGGCTGATCTCCTTCACAATGGACTGGTTGGATCTCCTTGCAGTCCAAGGGACTCTCAAGAGTCTTCTCCAACACCACAGTTGAAGAGCATCAATTCTTTGGTGCTCAGCCTTCTTCACAGTCCAGCTCTCACATCCATACATGACCACAGGAAAAACCATAGCCTTGACTAGACGGACCTTAGTTGGCAAAGTAATGTCTCTGCTTTTGAATATGCTACCTAGGTTGATCATAATTTTTCTTCCAAGGAGTAAGCATCTTTTAACTTCATGGCTGCAGTCACCATCTGCAGTGATTTTGGAGCCCAGGAAGATAAAATCTGACACTGTTTCCACTGTTTCCCCATCTATTTCTCATGAAGTGATGGGACCAGATGCCATGATCTTTGTTTTCTGAATGTTGAGCTTTAAACCAAATTTTTCACTCTCCTCTTTCACTTTCATCAAGAGGCTTTTTAGTTCCTCTTCACTTTCTGCCTTAAGGGTGGTGTCATCTGCATATCTGAGGTTATTGATATTTCTCCTGGCAATCTTGATTCCAGCTCGTGCTTCTTCCAGCCCAGTGTTTCTCATGAGAATGTGGTCCACTGGAGAAGGGAATGGCAAACCACTTCAGTATTCTTGCCTTGAAAACCCCATGAACAGTATGACATCTCAGGTGGTTGTATTTCCAGGAGTTCAAATCCCCTAAGCTTTTCCCACCCTGCTAATGGATTCTCCTTCACATAGTGCAGAAGCTCAAACCTGTAACCCAAACTCAGATGAAGTACTTGAAAACACTTGATAAATTATGAAATATTCAAAAGATAGGGATAATCTGTCATCATGAAACAATTAGAACACATCAGAAAGGAAGGGTGAAATTTATTGCTTATTTTAGTAAGAATCGCCTCTGATTTTTTTTGGCCAGGGCATACTAGCATTCATAGTTGTTACTGGTTCAAAAGCTGTGTGGTTTCAAATATCTTGTCAAGTTCAAGTTCAGTGTTTTGGTTTTATATGTGGTCATTGTTGAGAGGAACATTTTTGTGTGTGTGTGTGTATTTTAGAGTCCAATTTTGAGTCTCTATCGTGGACCTGTGTAAATTTGATAACTAATTTATAAACTAGTTATGTAAAAAATACATAAAACCTACTGATAATGAAAAACTATCAAGCTAATAATTATAGAACCAGAAAGTGAAAGAGGAAAGATGGCGGAGGAATAGGACGGGAAGACCACTTTCTCCCTCACAAATTCCTCAAAAGAACATTTCAACGCCGAGCAAACTCCACAAAACAACTTATGTAGGCTGGCAGAGGACATCAGGCAACCAGAAAAGCAGACCATTGTCTTCAAAAACAGGTAGGAGGATATTTGGGGGGGAGAGGGAAAGATGGCGGAGGAATAGGACGGGAAGACCACTTTCTCCCTCACAAATTCCTCAAAAGAACATTTCAACGCCGAGAAAACTTCACAAAACAACTTCTGTAGGCTGGCAGAGGACATCAGGCAACCAGAAAAGCAGATCATTGTCTTCAAAAACAGGTAGGAAAAAATATAAAAGACGAAAAAGGAGACAAAGGAGGTGGGGAGGGAGCTCCGTCCCGGGAAGGGAAGCCCGTCCCGGGAAGGGAATTTTAAGAAGAGAGGTTTCCAAACACCAGGAAACACTCTCCCTGCCGAGCCTGTGGCGAGCCTTGGAAACACAGAGGGTAACATAACAGGAAGGAAAAATAGATAAATAATTAAAACCAACAGATTACAAGCCCAACAGTAACTCCCCCAGCGGAAAAGCAGCACAGACGCCTGCATCCGCCCCTGGGAAGTGCGGGCAGGGCAGGGACGCGCGGGAGGCGCGGGCTGCAGAGCTTTGTAAGAATCGGGCAGGAACGCCCCACGCACAACCAGAACGATCTAACTTAGGCTAGCAAACCAGACTGTGGGATAGCTACCACGCGAAAAGCTCAAACATAAGACACCGCCAGGACCGAGCACAGAACAAAGGACGGAATGGGAAAAGCCGGCTGCAGACCATCCCCCGCCGGGGACAGGCAGCCAGAGTCGTAAGGACTGGAAAGGGGCAATTGCAGACTCAGAGAGACTTTACTTACCTAACTGCAAGCAAGCTCCTTTGCTAAGACTTCTGGGGGTGCTGGACAGTCACAATCTACCGCACGGGGTGCGCCAGCGGTCCGCCCAGAAAGCTGAGCAGCAGCGGCAGAAAAGGTGACAAGCCGCGGCGATCACGCTCGCCAAACTCCTGAGCTACTCGGACCTGGCAAGGGCACAAAGCGCAGTTCCAGCCGAATCTGTGCCTCTGAGGGCTGCCTGAGCGCCGAACCTGAGCGGCTTGGACCGGGGAAGTGCACGCAGCCTAGGGCCGGCCCCAGACGGTTCCCGGCTGAGCATCCTAGAGCCGGAGCGGTTTGTGCGCCGCGAGAAAGGACAGGTCAAGTGGGGCAGAGATACTGTGTGCACACGACAGTGCTATTTGTTAGCAGCAGCCCCCCTCCCCACAGCGCAACTGAACTAGTGAGCCTAAAAAGCCAGCAAACAGAAGAAGTTAAACAGAGGGAACCACCTTGGAAGTGATCCCACACGGCCCATTACACCAGAAAGGGCCAGATATTTTTAATATTTTTAAAATCATTCCTTCTTTTTTTTTTTTTGCTTTTTTTTTTTCTAACTTTTTTTAAAATTGTTAAGTCTTCTATTTCTCCTCTAATTTTTATTTCTATAACCTATTATTACTATATTTTTTTTTTGTTTGTTTTTTAAAAAGACTTTTTTTTTTTTTAAGGCAAACACCATATACAGTCTTTGGATGGTTGTTGATGACTTTTTTTTTTATTGTTTGTTTGTTTGTTTGTTTTTTAATAATTCTTTTTCTATCTTTTTTTTTTCTTTCTTTCTTCCTTTTTCCTTCTGCTTCTCTCTAATATTGTATCTTTGAAAATCCAACCTCTACTCTAGATTTTTAATCTTTGCTCTTAGGTTTTTGTGGTCAATTTTGTACATTTAAAAACCCAAACTTCACTATCCCAGTTTACCTGAGAGCGAGATTACTGGCTTGACCACTCTCTCCTCCTCTGGACTCTCCTTTTTCTCCACCAGGTGGCCTCTGTCTCTTTTCTCCCCCATCTCTCCTCTATCCAACTCTGTGAATCTCTGTGTGTTCCAGACGGTGGAGAACACCTAAGGAACAGGTTACTGGCAGGATTTGTCTCTCTCCTACTCATTCCTCTCTCTGATCCTCCTGGTCACCTCTGTCTACTTCCTCCCTCTCCTCTTCCCCGTATAACTCTGTAAATACCTCTGAGCGGTCCAGACTATAGAGCGCACATAAGGAAGTGACTACTGGCTAGCTTGCTCTCTTCTCTTTTGATCTCACCGCATCTCATTCCAGTTACCTCTAACTACCCCCTCCATCTTCTCTTCTCCTTATAACTCAGTGAACCTCTCTGAGTGTCCCTCAATGTGGAGAAACTTTTCATCTTTAACCTAGATGTTTTATCACCGGTGCTGTATAGATGGAGAAGTCTAGAGGCTACTGTAAAAATAAAACTGAAAACCAGAAGCAGGAGGCTTAAATCCAAAGCCTGAAAACATTAGAGAACTCTTGAATTCAGGGAACATTAAGCAATAGGAGCCCATCTAATGCCTTCATACCTACACTGAAACCAAGTTCCACCCAAGGGCCAACAAATTCCAAAACAAGACATACCACGCAAATTCTCCAGCAACACAGGAACACTCCCCTGAGCTTCAATATACAGGCAGCTCAAAATTATCCCAAAACCTTTGATGTCTCGTAACCCATTACGGGTCACTCCATTGCACTCCAGAGAGAAGAAACCCAGCTCCACCCACCAAAACTCCAACACAAGCCTCCCTAACCAGGAAACCTTGACAAGCCACTGATAGAACCCCACCCAAAGTGAGGAAGCTCCATAATAAAGAGAACACCACAAATTCCCAGAATATAAAAAGGCCACCCCAAACGCAGCAATATAACCAAGATGAAGAGACAGAGGAATACACAGCAGGTAAAGGAACAGGAGAGTTGCCCACCAAACCAAACAAAAGTGGAAGAAGTAGGGAATCTACCGGAGAAGGAATTCCGAATATTGATAGTGAAAATGATCCAAAATCTTGAAATCAAAATGGAATCACAGATAAATAGGCTAGAGACAAGGATTGAGAAGATGCAAGAAAGGTTTAACAAGGACCTAGAAGAAATAAAAAAGAGTCAAAATATAATGAATAATGCAATAAATGAGATCAGAAACACTCTGGAGGCAACAATTAGTAGAATAACGGAGGCAGAAGATAGGATTAGTGAAATAGAAGATAGAATGGTAGAAATAAATGAATCAGAGAGGAAACAAGAACAACGAATTAAAAGAAATGAGGACAATCTCAGGGACCTCCAGGACAATATGAAACGCTCCAACATTTGAATTATAGGAGTCCCAGAAGAAGAAGACAGAAAGAAAGATCATGAGAAAATCCTTGAGGAGATAATAGTTGAAAACTTCCCTAAAATGGGGAAGGAAATAATCACCCAAGTCCAAGAAACACAGAGAGTTCCAAATAGGATAAACCCAAGGCGAAACACCCCAAGACACATATTAATCAAATTAACAAAGATCAAACACAAAGAACAAATATTAAAAGCAGCAAGGGAAAAACAACAAATAACACACAAGGGGATTCCCATTAGGATAACAGCTGATCTTTCAATAGAAACTCTTCAGGCCAGGAGGGAATGGCAAGACATACTTAAAGTGATGAAAGACAATAACCTACAGCCCAGAATACTGTACCCAGCAAGGATCTCATTCAAATACGAAGGAGAAATCAAAAGCTTTACAGACAAGCAAAAGCTGAGAGAATTCAGCACCACCAAACCAGCTCTCCAACAAATTCTAAAGGATATTCTCTAGACAGGAAACACGAAAAGGGTGTATAAACTCGAACCCAAAACAATAAAGTAAATGGTAACGGGATCACACTTATCAATAATTACCTTAAACGTAAATGGGTTGAACGCCCCAACCAAAAGACAAAGACTGGCCGAATGGATACAAAAACAAGACCCCTCTATATGCTGCTTACAAGAGACCCACCTCAAAACAAGGGACACATACAGACTGAAAGTGAAGGGCTGGAAAAAGATATACTACGCAAATAGAGACCAAAAGAAAGCAGGAGTGGCAATACTCATATCCGATAAAATAGACTTTAAAACAAAGGCTGTGAAAAGAGACAAAGAAGGCCACTACATAATGATCAAAGGAACAATCCAAGAAGAAGATATAACAATTATAAATATATATGCCCCCAATATTGGAGCCCCGCAATATGTAAGACAAATGCTAACAAGTATGAAAGAGGAAATCAACAATAACACAATAATAGTGGGAGACTTTAATACCCCACTCACACCTATGGACAGATCAACTAAACAGAAAATTAACAAAGAAACGCAAACTTTAAATGATACATTAGATCAGTTAGACCTAATTGATATCTATAGGACATTTCACCCCAAAACAATGAATTTCACTTTTTTTTCAAGTGCTCATGGAACCTTCTCCAGGATAGATCACATCCTGGGCCATAAATCTAAACTTGATAAATTCAAAAAAATCGAAATCATTCCAAGCATCTTTTCTGACCATAATGCATTAAGATTAGATCTCAATTACAGGAGAAAAACTATTAAAAATTCCAACATATGGAGGTTGAACAACACACTTCTGAATAACCAACAAATCACAGAAGAAATCAAAAAAGAAATCAAAATATGCATAGAAACTAATGAAAATGAAAACACAACAACCCAAAACCTGTGGGACACTATAAAAGCAGTGCTAAGAGGAAAGTTCATAGCAATACAGGCATACCTCAAGAAACAAGAAAAAAGTCAAATAAATAACCTAACTCTGCAACTAAAGCAACTAGAAAAGGAAGAGTTGGAGAACCCCAGAGTTAGTAGAAGGAAAAAAATCTTAAAAATTAGGGCAGAAATAAATGCAAAAGAAACAAAAGAGACCATAGCAAAAATCAACAAAGCCAAAAGCTGGTTCTTTGAAAGGATAAATAAAATTGACAAACCATTAGCCAGACTCATCAAGAAGCAAAGAGAGAAAAATCAAATCAATAAAATTAGAAATGAAAATGGAGAGATCACAACAGACAACACAGAAATACAAAGGATCATAAGAGACTACTATCAGCAGTTGTATGCCAATAAAATGGACAACGTGGAAGAAATGGACAAATTCTTAGAAAAGTACAATGTTCCAAAACTGAACCAGGAAGAAATAGAAAATCTTAACAGACCCATCACAAGCATGGAAATTGAAATGGTAATCAGAAATCTTCCAGCAAACAAAAGCCCAGGTCCAGACGGCTTCACAGCTGAATTCTACCAAAAATTTCGAGAAGAGCTAACACCTATCCTCCTCAAACTCTTCCAGAAAATTGCAGAGGAAGGTAAACTTCCAAACTCATTCTATGAGGCCACCATCACCCTAATACCAAAACCTGACAAAGATGTCACAAAAAAGGAAAACTACAGGCCAATATCACTGATGAACATAGATGCAAAAATCCTCAACAAAATTCTAGCAATCAGAATCCAACAACACATTAAAAAGATCATACACCATGACCAAGTGGGCTTTATCCCAGGGATGCAAGGATTCTTCAATATCCGCAAATCAATCAATGTAATTCACCACATTAACAAATTGAAAAATAAAAACCATATGATTATCTCAATAGATGCAGAGAAGGCCTTTGACAAAATTCAACATCCATTTATGATAAAAACTCTCCAGAAAGCAGGAATAGAAGGAACATACCTCAACATAATAAAAGCTATATATGACAAACCCACAGCAAACATTATCCTCAATGGTGAAAAATTGAAAGCATTTCCCCTAAAGTCAGGAACAAGACAAGGGTGTCCACTTTCACCGCTACTATTCAACATAGTTCTGGAAGTTTTGGCCACAGCAATTAGAGCAGAAAAAGAAATAAAAGGAATCCAAATTGGAAAAGAAGAAGTAAAACTCTCACTGTTTGCAGATGACATGATCCTCTACATGGAAAACCCTAAAGACTCCACCAGAAAATTACTAGAGCTAATCAATGAATATAGTAAAGTTGCAGGATATAAAATCAACACACAGAAATCCCTTGCATTCCTATACACGAATAATGAGAAAGTAGAAAAAGAAATTAAGGAAACAATTCCATTCACCATTGCAACGAAAAGAATAAAATACTTAGGAATATATCCACCTAAAGAAACTAAAGACCTATATATAGAAAACTATAAAACACTGATGAAAGAAATCAAAGAGGACACTAATAGATGGAGAAATATACCATGTTCATGGATCGGAAGAATCAATATAGTGAAAATGAGTATACTACCCAAAGCAATTTACAAATTCAATGCAATCCCTATCAAGCTACCAGCCACATTTTTCACAGAACTAGAACAAATCATTTCAAGATTTGTATGGAAATACAAAAAACCTCGAATAGCCAAAGCAATCTTGAGAAAGAAGAATGGAACTGGAGGAATCAACTTGCCTGACTTCAGGCTCTACTACAAAGCCACAGTCATCAAGACAGTATGGTACTGGCACAAAGACAGACATATAGATCAATGGAACAAAATAGAAAGCCCAGAGATAAATCCACACACATATGGACACCTTATCTTTGACAAAGGAGGCAAGAATATACAATGGAGTAAAGACAATCTCTTTAACAAGTGGTGCTGGGAAAACTGGTCAACCACTTGTAAAAGAATGAAACTAGATCACTTTCTATCACCGTACACAAAAATAAACTCAAAATGGATTAAAGATCTAAATGTAAGATCAGAAACTATAAAACTCCTAGAGGAGAACATAGGCAAATCACTCTCAGACATAAATCACAGCAGGATCCTCTATGATCCACCTCCCAGAATTCTGGAAATAAAAGCAAAAATAAACAAATGGGATCTAATTAAAATTAAAAGCTTCTGTACAACAAAGGAAAATATAAGCAAGGTGAAAAGACAGCCTTCTGAATGGGAGAAAATAATAGCAAATGAAACAACTGACAAACAACTAATCTCAAAAATATACAAGCAACTTCTGCAGCTCAATTCCAGAAAAATAAACGACCCAATCAAAAAATGGGCCAAAGAACTAAATAGACATTTCTCCAAAGAAGACATACGGATGGCTAACAAACACATGAAAAGATGCTCAACATCACTCATTATTAGAGAAATGCAAATCAAAACCACAATGAGGTACCACTTCACACCAGTCAGAATGGCTGCGATCCAAAAATCTGGAAGCAATAAATGCTGGAGAGGGTGTGGAGAAAAGGGAACCCTCCTACACTGTTGGTGGGAATGCAAACTAGTACAGCCACTATGGAGAACAGTGTGGAGATTCCTTAAAAAATTGCAAATAGAACTACCTTATGACCCAGCAATCCCACTTCTGGGCATACACACCGAGGAAACCAGAACTGAAAGAGACACATGTACCCCAATGTTCATCGCAGCACTGTTTATAATAGCCAGGACATGGAAACAACCTAGATGTCCATCAGCAGATGAATGGATAAGAAAGCTGTGGTATATATACACAATGGAGTATTACTCAGCCATTAAAAAGAATTCATTTGAATCAGTTCTGATGAGATGGGTGAAACTGGAGCCAATTATACAGAGTGAAGTAAGCCAGAAAGAAAAACACCAATACAGTATACTAACACATATATATGGAATTTAGGAAGATGGCAATGACGACCCTGTATGCAAGACAGGAAAAAAGACACAGATGTGTATACCAGACTTTTGGACTCAGAGGGAGAGGGAGAGGGTGGGATGATTTGGGAGAATGGGAATTCTAACATGTATACTGTCATGTAAGAATTGAATCGCCAGTCCAAAAAAAAAAAAAAAAATTATGGAACCATCCATGATAAGTGAAGGATTTCCTGGTAGTTAAAAGCATGTTTGTTTGTACCTTACTTTATTAGAAGGATATATTTTGGATGGGGAAACACAAAATAATATTTAGGGACTAGCTGAGGAATAAGAAAAAAAGAAGAGAAGCGATAAGCAAAGGAGAAAAGGAAAGATATATACCCATTTGAATGCAGAGTTCCAAAGAATAGCAAGGAGAGATAAGAAAGCCTTCTTCCGTGATCAGTGCAAAGAAATAGAGGAAAACAATAGAGTGGGAAAGACTAGAGATCTCTTCAAGAAAATTAGATACCAAGGGAACATTTCATGCAAAGATGGGCTCGAGGACAGAAATGAGATGGACCTAACAGAAGCAGAGGATATTAAGAAGTAGCAAGAATACACAGAAGAACTATACAAAAAAGATCTACATGACCCAAATAATCACAATGGTATGATCACTCACCTAGAGCCAGATATCCTGGAATGTGAAGTCAAGTAGGCCTTAGGAAGCATCACTACGAACAAAGCTAGTGGAGATGATGGAATTCTAGTTGAGCAATTTCAGATCCTAAAAGATGGTGCTGTGAGTGCTGCACTCAATATGCCAGCACATTTGGAAAACTCAGCAGTGGCCATAGGACTGGAAAAGGTCAGTTTTCATTCCAATGCCAAAGAAAGGCAGTGCCAAAAAATGCTCAAACTACCGCACAATTGCACTCATCTAACAGGCTAGTAAAGTAATGCTCAAAATTCTCCAAGCCAGGCTTCAACAAGCTGTGAATGGTGAACTTCCAGATGTTCAAGCTGGTTTTAGAAAAGGCAGAGGAACCAGAGATCAAATTGCCAACATCCACCGGCTCTTCAAAAGAGCAAGAGAGTTCCAGAAAAACATCTATTTCTGCTTTATTGACTATGCCAAAGCCTTTGACTGTGTGGACCACAACAAACTGTGGAAAATTCTGAGAGAGATGGGAATATCAGACCACCTGACCTGTCTCTTGAGAAATTTGTATGTGGGTCAAGAGTCAATAGTTAGAACTGGGCATGGAAAAACAGACTGGTTCCAAATAGGAAATGGAGTACATCAAGGCTGTATGTTGTCACCCTGCTTATTTAACTTATATGCAGAGTACATCATGAGAAATACTGGGCTGGATGAAGCAGAAGCTGGACTCAAGATTGCCGGGAGAAATATCAATAACCTCAGATATGCAGGTGACACCACCCTTAAGGCAGAAAGAGAAGAAGAATTAAAGAGCCTCTTGATGAAAGTAAAAGAGGAGAGTGAAAAAGTTGGCTTAAAGCTCAACATTCAGAAAACGAAGATCATGGCATCCGGTCCCATCACTCCATGGGAAATAGATGGGGAAACAGGGGAAACAGTGTCAGACTTTATTTCTTTGGGCTCTAAAATCATTGCAGATGGTGATTGCAGCCATGAAATTAAAAGATGCTTACTCCTTAGAAGAAAAGTTATGACCAACCTAGATAGCATATTCAAAAGCAGAGACATTACTTTGTCAACTAAGGTCCGTCTAGTCAAGGCTATGGTTTTTCCAGTAGTCATGTATGTATGTGAGAGCTGGACTGTGAAGAAGGCTGAGCACCAAAGAATTGATGCTCTTCAACTGTGGTGTTGGAGAAGACTCTTGAGAGTCCCTTGGACTGCAAGGAGATCCAGCCAGTCCATTGTGAAGGAGATCAGCCCTGGGATTTCTTTGGAAGGAAGGATGCTAAAGTTGAAACTTCAGTACTTTGGCCACCTCATGCGAAGAGTTGACTCATTGGAAAAGACTGATGCCGGGAGGGATTGGGGGCAGGAGAAGAAGGGGACAACCGAGGATGAGATGGCTGGTTGGAATCACTGACTCGATGGACATGAGTCTGAGTGAACTCCAGCAGTTGGTGATGGACAGGGAGGCCTGACGTGCTGCGATTCATGGGGTTGCAAAGAATCGGACATGACTGAGTGACTGAACTGAACTGAATTGAGACAGCATATTAAAAAGCAGAGACATTACTCTGCCAACAAAGGTCCATCTTGTCAAAGCTATGGCTTTTCCAGTAGTCTTATATGGTATGAGAGTTGGACCATTGAGAAAGCTGAGCGCCGAAGAATTGATTCTTTTGAATTGTGGTGTTGGAGAGGACTCTTGAGAGTTCCTTGGACAGCAAGGAGATCCAACCAATCATCATCCTAAAGGAAATCAGTCCTGAATATTCTTTGGAAGGACTGATGTTAAAGCTGAAACTCCAATAATTTGGCCATCTGATGCGAAGAACTGACTCTTTTGAAAAGACTCTGATGCTGGAAAAGATTGAAGTTGGGAGAAGGGGACGACAGAGGATGAGATGGTTGGATGGCATTACCATCTCAATGGACATGAGTTTGAGTGAACTCCAGGAGTTGGTGATGGACAGGGAGGCCTGGCGTGCTGCAGTCCATGGGGTCACAAAGAGTCAGACATGACTGAGCGGCTGAATCGACTGACTGACTGAGGAATAAGAAGGGAATGTTTTGTTTATAGATATGGAAGACAAAGGGAGTATGTGAATAAGTTTCTTTGGGAAAAAATACTTTTTTTCTCAAGAAACTTTCTCTTGATGATCAGTTGTGATATATGCAGAGAACCTTACATTATACTAGAGACTTCAGTCAGTTCAATTCAGACTTAAAAAAATATAAAAACTTTACATTTTCTACTATCCACCCCCACTCCCCTTCTCTTGCTTCAGTTTCTGCCCACGTGAATTCATTCTAGGGGGGAAATGGAGGCACTAGAACATAAGCAGTGCCCGTGATAGTTGTTGTTAGGTAGTTTAAGAGATTTGCCTGTCAGCTGCAGGCAAGCACTTGAGCTGTGACCCATCAAAGCCAGTCCCTCTGGCAGGAGTCTCGCTGACAATCTTGCCTTCGTGGTTCCATGATTGAATGATTAATGAATAGATACGTGTTATGCAGAGCAATTCAAAGCTGCGAGATAATCACTTAGATAAGACTAGGGTTTTATTTGACAGTATAAGAAGAAATAGAGCAAAAGTAAGAGAGAGAGTGCTGTTCTTTTCTCTGGAGAATGAGTTGGTCAGTTTGCTAATTTACATCAAGAATGGTGTTAATTATCTTGCTATGGAGGAGAAGCTACTACTTGATGTTGGTGTATTCATCATAATGTGTGAGAACAATCTGGACTGTTGAAGCCAAAAAAAAAAAAAAAAAAAGGAAAGAGTATACACTGAAATGTGGGCCTTCTGTCAGCCGGAGATTCTCAGGCAGTGAGGAATGTTTCTTAGACTGTCTGACACTATCAGCCAGTATGCATATAGATGTGTGTGGAGATAAATATTTGCTTGGTGATGGCTGGCTCAATCAATGGACAGTTGGATATATATATTGCAAAGGGAAATAATAGAGTCTGAGAATCACTATGTATATGTGTGTATATATATATATGACTTGCAAATATTTCCTCCCATTCAATAGGTTGGGTTTTTTTTTTTAATTTTGATGACGATGTTCTTCACTGTACAGAAAATTTTTATATTGGTGTAGTCCACTTGGTTATTTTTGCTATTGTTTCCTTTGCCTGAGGGAACATATCTAGGAAGATATTGCTAGAACCAATGTCAGAGAAAACAGACCACCTATGTTTTCTTCTAGGAGTTCTGTAGTTTCAGGTCTTATATTCAAGTCTTCAATCGATTTTGAGTTAATTTTTGTATATGGTGTTAGATAATGGTCTAGTTTCATTCTTCTGCATGTGGTTGTCCAGTTTCTTCAATCACTTATTGAAGAGACTGTCCATTCCCTTTTGTGTTAATGTGTTCTTGGCTCTTTTGTCACAAATTAATTGTTTATATATGTGTGGGTTTTACTCTGGGGCTCCCAGTTCTGTTCCAGTGATCTATGTGTCTGTTTTTGTGCTGATACCATACTGTTTTGATCACCACACAGGTCTGCAGTACAGTTTCAAACCAAGGAGTGTGATACCTCCAGCTTTGTCCTGAAAGAAGTTTTCTTATTGATAGCATATGTTTGGATCTTACTTTCTAACCCATCTGAGAGTCTCTGCTTTTAATTGGAGTATTAGACCATTTCCATTTAAATATTGATATTGCCAGATTTAAGTTTAGCAACTTGAGATGTAACTTTGCCAACAAAGGTCTGTCTAGTCAAAGCTATGGTTTTTCCAGTAGTTATATATAGATGTGAGAGGTGGACTGTAAAACAAGCTGAGTGCTGAAGAATGGATGCCTTTGAACTGTGGTGATGGAGAAGACTCTTGAGAGTCCCTTGGACTGCAAGGAGATCAAACCACTCAATCTTACAGGAAATCAGTCCTGAACATTCATTGCAAGGACTGATGTTGAAGCTGAAACTCCAATACTTTGACCACCTGATGCGAAGAACTGACTCATTGGAAAAGACCCTGAGGCTGGGAAAAATTGAAGGCAGGAGGAGAAAGGGATGACAGAGGATGAGATGGTTGGATGGCATCACTGATTCGATGGACATGAGTTTGAGCAAGCTCTGGGAGTTGGTGATGGACAGGGAAGCCTGGCGTGCTGCAGCCCATGGGGCTGCAAAGAGTCAGACATGACTGAATGACTGAACTGATTTGCTTTTTAAATTGCCTTATCTTTCCTTTGTTCCCTTTTTCTTATTTTCCTGCCTGTTTTTGGATTATGTGTTTCTTTAGGATTCCATTTTATCTCCATTATTGGCTTAGTAACTGTACATTCATTTATTTTTAGTGCTTGTTCTGGAATTTACAATATACATTTTTAACTTACGCCTGCCTGCTCAGTCTCCTCAGTGGTGTCCAATTCTTTGCAACCGTATAGACTGTAGTCTGCCAGGCTCCTCTGTCCATGAGATTCTCCAGGCAGGAATGCTGGAGTGGGTTGCCACGCCCTCCTCCAAGGGATCTTCCTGACCAGGGATTGAACTGCATCTGCAGCATCTCCTGCACTGCAGGCAGATTCCTTACCCACTGAGCCAACTGGGAAGCTTATTGTGTGCTTACATAATATCAGGACATTTCACATATACAGCAAGAAACTTATGGTAGTGTAGTTCTATTTTTCTCACCCTTGTGCAATGGTTAAATATCTTAATTTTTCAAATGTTATAAACCCCCCAATATAGTATTATTTTTGCTTTAGACAGCTATTTTTCTTTTAAGGCTATAAATGTGAGAAAAATGTATTTCATATTTACCTATTGCTGTGGTCTGAATATGTGTGTCCCTTCAAAATTCGTGGCTTAACACTGAAGGTGATGGAATTAGGAGGCAGAGCCATTAGGATATAATTAGGTAATGAGGACTGGGCCCTTATGAATAGGATTAGTGCGCTGGTAAAAGTGACCCATAGACTTCCCTTATTCATTCTGCCATGTGAAGACAGTGAAAAACACTCTCCATGAACCAGGAAGTAGGTTCTTGTCAGATACCAAATCTGCTGGTGGCTTCTTCTTGAACTTCTCAGACTCTGAAAACCTGAGAAATAAATGTTTGTTGCTTATAAATCACCCAGTTTGTGTTATTTTGTTACAGCAGGCAAAACAGACTAAGACACCTACATATCTACCCTTTCTAGTTCTTTTCTTTTCTTTGTGTATGTCCAGATTTCCATTAAGTATCATTTTATCTTCTGCCTGAAGAGTGTAATGTTTCTTACAGTGCTGGTCTGCTGGCAATGAATTTTCTCAGATGTTGTTTATCCAAAAAAGCTTTTATTTTGCCTTTCTTTTTAAAGCTATTTCCACTGGGTATAGAATTCCATGATGTATTATAACAGGGTTTTCATGAAGTATTTTAGGGATTTCAATTCACTGTCTTCTGCCTTGAGCAGTTTTAGACAAAATCTCTAATATGTTCTTATCTTTCTTTCTGCGTTTGTGATGTACCAATTTTTTAATTCTGAATGTAAGTTTTTTTTCTTTATCATTGGTTTTAGGCAATATGATTATGTTGTATGTTAGTGCATTCTTCTTTGTGGTTATTCATCTTGAAGGTGATTGGATTTGTGGGATTGCAGTTATTATTAAATTTGGAAAAATTTTGGCACTTATAACTTCAAATATTTTTTGTCCACTCACACTCTGTGAGTCTGATGGCATGTCTGTTAGACCACCTGGTATCGCTCCACAAGTTATTGCTGCTCTGTTCATTTTTAAAGTCTTTTTTTCCTGTCTGTGCTTCATTTGAGATTGTTTCTATTGCAATGTCTTCACTTCACTGATTTTATTTTTTCTTTCGCAGTGTCTAAGCTGTCTGTTATTGATCTTACCCGGTGTCTTTTCATTTGAGACATTTTAATTTTTATTGCTAAAGTTCCAATCTGGTCTTCTAAAAAAATATCTTCCATATGTGTCTTCACCCTATTCAGGTTTCTCTCTATATTCTTGAAACTATGGAGCATATTTATAATATATGTATCAATGTTTCTGTCTGCTAAATTGGTCATATATAACTGCTGTGCCTAAATCTAGTACTTAATTATTTCTTTCTAATTGATGTAATATTTTCCTACTCCTTTCATGTCTGATGAATTCTGGTTAGATGCTTGCAGTTGTGAAGTTTATGATGTTGGGTGTTGACTTTAGTTTTATTTTTTAAGATAGTGTAGGATATATTCTGGTATACAATTAAATTACTTGAAATCAGTTGGATTCTTTTGGGGCTTGTTTTAAACTTGTTAGGGCAAGTCTAGAGCAGTCTTTATTTTATGGGTGGTTTAATATGCCTAGTAAAGTCATACCCTTCTGATGATTCTGCCTGATGCCCCATGTAATATGAGATTTGTCCATTGTGTCTGGTGGGAACATGGAATGAGCTTTGGGAATTGTTTGATCTATCATTTTTCAGAAAATTTCCCTGAGCTTTGGGAAACTTGCTCTCATATATGTGTAGAATAATATTCAAAGACTCTCTCTTTCTGTCTGCATAGCTCAATCTTCATTGAGTTTCTTTTCCACAGGTTAGAGCTGTCTCATCTTCTAGAACTTCCATGTTTGTCTCTTGACCTAAGTGAGACCTTTGGGATCTATTTAGGTACCCTTCCTTGTCCTGGAGCCTAAACATTGCCTCAGGTAATAAGCTGCAGAACTGTGAGGCTTACTTTGGTTATTTCCCTTTTCTTGAAGATTATAGTCCTATGATGTCTGTTTGCCAGTGTCAAAACATTTTGTTTCATATATTTTGTTCATTCGTCTAGGTGTTTAATGCAGAAATCTCTTGTACGCTGTTTCAATGAAGTAATCATACATATTGTTATTGTTGTTGTTTAATCACTTCAGACTCTTTTGAGACCCTATGGACTGTAACCCAGCAGGTTCCTCTGTCCATGGGATTTCCCAAGCAAGAATACTGGAGTGGGTTGCCATTTCCTTCTCCAGCGGATCTTCCCGACCCAGGGATCAAACCTACATCTCCTGCATTTGCAGGCAGATCCTTTACCGCTGAGCCACCAGAGAAGCCCACACTCATATATACAGTTAATGCACAGAGTATGTAAGTAATTATCAATTTCCTCTGTTGCCTCAGAAAGCAGAACTAGGACCAAAGGATAGATATGGTCATTAGGGATCTTTCTACCATATGTTTCCAGCAATGGAAAGAAGCAGAAAATAGCAAGGTCCTGTTTATTTTTAATCACAGGAAGTAATTACACAGGGTATAGAAGAGAGACTATTCTAAGCGATTCTGCATTGCAAGGTTAACCTCTATATTCCCTCCCAAATTTTAAATTTCATGATACTTTTGAGCAATTTCTCATAGCTGAAGAGTGCTAGTTAGAGGTGAAGTAGAGATCAAGTTTTATGAATCCCAGGTTAGTGATGTGTCTGTGACTAAACTCTAGAATTGAAATAACTATGGAGGAGATTGAAACCTAAAAGTGAACGTGAAAGTCTCTCAGTTGTGTCTAACTCTTTGTGACCCCATGTACTATAGAGTCCATGGAATTCTCCAGGCCAGAACACTGGAGTGGGTAGCATTTCCCTTCTTCAGGGGATCTTCCCAACCCAGGGATCAAACATTGCATCAAACCCAGGTCTCCTGCATTGCAGGAGAATTCTTTACCAGCTGAGCCATAAGGAAAGCCCAAAACCCAAAAGAGTGAGACAATATTTGCCAAGTGTTAGAGGTTACAAAGATTTTGTTCTAAGTTCATCTACTTACACAATTTTTTTGTCTTGGAATGTATCAATATCTTAGTCATGATAAAATCAGTGATTTTACTCAAAGGGTGGAAAAAGACCAAACGGCCTAAAGACTTTTTTTTTTTCTCAAGCAGTGTTTTTCCAGTCCTCCAATGAGTCACTTAGCAGATAAAGTAACTGAATTCCTGAAAAACAAACCAGACCCTAAAGGTGAATTCTCATTTAAAAAATAAAATAGAGGTGGGATGTGTTACAAAATAATGGCCGGATTTATTGAATCCCGTATTGCTCAAGCCATCTCCTGGGACCACATGGCCAGTCTCCAAAGTTGTCCACATAGTGACTGATAAAAGAAACTTCCAAAGGCCATTTGAGTTCCAGCAGGTTGTCTTTCAATCTTTGTCTTTAGTTTGCCCGAGGAATGCTTTGGAAAACTGAAAGTGTTTGGGGATTTAGAACCCCTCTTTTAGAGCCTCTTGATGTTAGGCTAGGACACTGAGACCTTGCCAGATGCTGTGACCTGTCCTGGATCACAAGCTAGTTATGGGGAGGGCTATCACTATTGCTCCTCTATCGCACGTTCACGAAGCGCCTGTGTACTCAGTGTGTGTGTGATGCATTTAGTTTAGTGCTCTTTACACCAGCACAAGCCTTCGTTCATGAATTATAATACCATGGAAAGAGCTTACCAGGATTTACAATTTTTTAAATTCTATCTTTATAAAAGAAGCCTCTATGAACCTATCACTGAGAGATATCCAAGGAAATTCAGCAGCTGCAGTGACAGGAAAGAGTCCCAGCCAGAATCGACAGTGAGTGGCTATATGCCAGAGTGTGATGTGATTCTACTGAGAGAGAGAGATTTCCGTGCACGAGTGGGGCCAGAGGTCAGGGACCAAATACAATGGTCAAATGTGAATTAAGAACAGTTAATGAGTCTGGACACAAATTAATTGAGTTCTTACTCGATAAACAGTCAGGTCATAGTGACACTTGAATTCCACATTGTACTGGCAGGGAAATAGAGGGCGTTGACTCACTCATGTTAGTATTCAAAAGAGAAGGCATGCTGGTGTTGTCAAGTACAGACTCTTGTCAGATGCCTTTATCTGCTCAGATCTCCAGTTACTGTTCAAAGTTCAACTTTCACTGGATATGAGTCGCACAATTATGTCAGCTTCTCAGGTTCAATTGAGACAACCTCAGAGAAAAAGGAGCCATATTCAGCAGAAAGAAAAGCTGTTAGCACCTCTGGAGTGGAGGAGAAGCAACAACATGCCAAGGTGGGAAAGGCAAGGGATGCTACCTAGGAAAACGGCCTTCTGATATGTTGGTATCAGTGAATCTTGGTGTCCTCTTTCAAGTTAAATTTTTCAAAAATTTTAAGCAAGAGAGACAGCAGTTTAAGGTGCTCTATTAAGGTTTTCACTGTTGATTCTAGAGAAAAAAGTCCAACCTTTGTGAACCAGAATCTTGCTTGTCTGGCTATGAAACAGGGACTTCTTTTGTATAATATGGTGCCTTTGGAGGGGGCTTCCCTGGTATCTCAGACTGTAAAGAATCTGCCTGCAATGCAGGAGACCTGAGTTTGATCCCTGCGTCAGGAAGATCCCCTGGAAAAGGGAATGGTTATCCATTCCAGTATTCTTACCTGGGGAATCCCATGGACAGAGGAGCCTGGTGGGCTACAGTCCATGGGGTTGCAGAGAGTCAAACACAACTGATCAACCAACACACTACTACACTGCCTTTGGACAAATTAGGGGAAAGTGCCTTAAATAAAAGGCATCTCCTTTGAGTGGACAAAAGAAAAGATTCTGCTTCTTCTAGGCCACAGCTGAGCACTGGGACTCAGGACTTAGAAGACAAGGTGTGGGCTGGATTTCAGACCCCAACTGACCCTTTGGCTGGGAACCTTGTGCAGAGCATGTGTGGTTTTACCCACATCCTGCCTTGAGATCTTATGATTATCTGAATTTCTCTCTTGGTCAATATAAACTGTCATAACCTCTTGCCAGACCTGGGACTTCTTGCAAAAGTTTGAGTTAGCACCAACCTAAGATGTCAGGGCATGAGCTTTCCTGGTGGCTCAGTGGTAAAGATCCACCTGGGTTGAGAAGATCCCCTGGAGAAGGAAATGGCAACCCATTCCAGTATTCCTGCCTGAAAAATCCCATAGACAGAGGAACCTGGCAGGCTACAGTCTACTGGGTTGCAAGGAGCTGGGCACAACTTAGAGGCCAAGCAGCAGCAGCAAGCCGGCACAGGGTGCAAAGGATATGGACAAAAATGGAGCTGTGGACCAGGTGGTCTAAATGAAGGACAAGTGCAGAGGAACCGGGCATAAAGGCAGAAACTGGATCTGACCAGTGATGACACGGTGGAAAAGGCAGGTTTTGGAGAGAAGGTGAGTCTGAATGATTCTGAAGGGGTGGGGCCTGTCCCCATGCTGAGCAGGAGTGGACAGGCAGCAGCAATGACTCTCAGCAGAGCTCTGGGAGCAGAAGACAGCTGTAAGTACTTGCCAGTTCTGGAGCAACACTGCCTAGGTTCAAATCCCGACAGAGACCAGGCTAAAAACTCAGAATCATTCTTGAATTCTTTCTTTTTCTCATATCAGATATCCAGTTCCCCAGCAAATCTTGTTGGCACTACTTTCAAAATCTATACGGTCCATGACCACTTTTCACCATTGCCAGGTCAAGCCACTGAAACAGTCTGCTAACTCACCTCTCTGTGTTTGCTTCACGCTCACTCCCCATTACTGAGTTGATTCTCATTACGCAGTCATCCTAAAAGATCTTGCCATCCACCCACTCAAAGTCTTCCTGTGGTTTGTCATCACGCCCAGAGCAAAACATCGGTCTTCACAATGACTGACAAGATCTGAAACCCTGTAGCTCATCTCTCAACACTCCCTCTGGGACACTCAATGTTGCCCAAGCCACACTGACCTTCTTGCCACTCCTTGAGAAAGACAAGCACGCTCTCGCTTCAGCACATTTGCACCTTCTGATCCCTCTGCCTGGAACATCCTCTCAGTTAACCGCTTCCTTCATATGTCTTCCCCCAGTGCCCCACAGAAGAGGACTTTCTGGCTCATCCTATGTAGAACAGAAACCACTCTCCCCTGCACTTTCCATTTCTTCTCCCTGCTTTACTTTTCTTCCTAATAATTCTCAACTTCTGAAGGAATATAAATTTCAATTTTATTGAGACACAATTTGCATACTGTTTTAAGTCTATTTGGAGTTTGTTTTTAGTGCAGAGTTGTATCAATTGTATAAATATGTTGCAATGTGCTTACCTGTTCATCTCATGATCGACAGTTGGGTTATTTCCAGTTTATGCCTGTTATGAACAAAGATGTTATGAACATTCTTCTATAAGTCTTTTTGCAGACTTATATTTTAATTTATGAATTATGGGAAAACAAATTCAACCCATAATAGTATCTTAACAGTATTAAAACTTCTGCTTCTTGACTATGTGTATCTTTCCATTAATTTAGGTTATCTTAATTTTTCTTGTGTTTCATAGTTTTCAATGTACAGGTCTTGTACATATTTTGGTAATTTATAGGTTAAATATTTACATTTAGTGTTTTGAGTGCTATTATTAATACATTATTTCAAATTTCATTAATCAGTATATTAATCACTGGTATATTAAAATTCAATAAATTTTAAATAAAAATTTGCATATACCTGGTAAGCTGATACTTGTTGAATCAGCAACAACTGATTCAATAATCACTGATTCTTGTAGCTCTTTTTGGTATGGGTAGGCCTTAGGATTTTTTACATACATAATCATATTGTTTGTGAATAAATATTCTTATGTCCTTGTACGGTTTGTATGCTTTTATTTCTTTCTCTTGCTTTGCTGCACTTGCAAGGCAAATATACAGTGTGGAAAAGTGGTAGTGAGAAGAGACATTCTTGGCTTGTTTATGAACTTCGGGGGAAAGTATTCAGCTTTTCACCATGGAATCAAGTTAACTTTTGTGTATCTATTGAGATGATAATTTGGTTTTTCTCATTCTCTTAATATGATGTGTTTAATTGATTAGTGTTTGAGTACTAAATCAACTTTAAATTCCTGGGACAAACCCCACTTGATCATGTGGCATTACTCTTTTCAACTATTCCTAGGTTTAATTTATTAATATTTTGTTAGAATTATTGGTTTGCAATTTCTCTTTCTTGTAATATCTTTGTCAGCTAATAAGGTCAGAGTTATGCTGAAGTTAAAAAGCGTGCAGAGAGGTACCCCACTCCAGTACTCTTGCCTGGAAAATCCCATGGATGGAGGAGCGTGGTAGGCTGCAGTCCACGGGGTCGCTAAGAGTCGGACACAACTGAGCAACTTCACTTTCATTCTCTATCTCCTGAAATATCTTCTTAAGATTGATAATGTTTATTTTCAAAATTTTTGATAGAATATACAAGAAAAATCATCTGGGACTGTTTTAAATTATGGATCCTAGTTTTTAAACAGATATAGGGCTATTTATATTTTCTGCTTCTTCTTGTTTCAGTGTCAGTAAGTTATGTCTTTCAAGAAATTTGTCCATTTAATGTGTGCTATCAAATAGAGGCCCAAAGTTTTCACAGTATTCCCTTATCTTCTAAATATGTGTAATAACGTCTCCTTTTTCATGATGTTGTTTATTTCTCTTTCATCTTTCCTTCTTCAAAAAAAGATGGACTATTTTTGAGCAATTTTATGTTTACTAAAAAAATTAAGTGGTAAGTACAGAGTTCCCATATACCCCTTTCCCCAATTTCCCCTTATCATTAACATCTTGAATTAGTGTTATTAATTTGTTACAGTGATAAGCCAATATTGATTCATTACTGTTGACTAAAGTCCATAGTTTATATTAGGCTTCATTGTCTGTATTGGACATTTGTATAATGGGTTTGAGAAATATAATGATATAAATCTACTCTCGTGGTATCATGCAGAGCAGTTTCTGCTGCCCTAAAACTCCACTGTGCACCACTGACTCCTTTCTCCCTCCCTCTAAACCCCTGGCTACCACTGACCTTTCCACCGTCTCTTTGGTTTTGACTTTTCCATAATGTCATATAGTTGGAATCATATAGTATGTAGTCAGGTTGGTTTCTTTCACTTAGTAATATGCTTTTAAGCTTTCTCCCTGTCTTTTTGTAATCTGATAGCTTCTTTCTTTCTTTTTTCCTTTTAAAATTGTCTTTCTAGGGGCTTATCAACTGTATTAATCTTTTCAAACAAAAATTATGGTGCTGTTTCTCTGCTTTATATTTCACTATGATCAGAAGGCACACTCTATAATTTTATTTGTTTGAAACAGAAATAGAGACTTGATTTGGTTTATACTGTTCATTTTGGTGAATGGAAGTTCCATGTGTATTTAAAAAGAGTGTATATTCTGCTCTGGTTAGGTGACATATTCTGTTAATGTCATATCGGTCAAGCTGACCGATAGTGTTATTTGAGTTTTCCATATCTGTATGACTTTTCTGTCTACTTGTTCTATCAATTATTGAGAGAGGAGTGTTGAAATATCCAAATATAGCATGTATTTATCTATTTCTCCTTTTAGTTCAGTCAGGTTTTGCTCTGTGTCTTTTGAAGCTCTGTTGCTGGATACACAATCATTGAATATTATGTCTTTTAATAAATTGACCCATTTATCCTTATTAAATATTTCCCCTTATTTCAGTACTATCTCATTTTTACTCCGTTTTGTCTGATATTAATGTAGCCACACCAGCTTTTGCAGGTTTACATTTGCATGAGATGTCTCTTCTATCCTTTTACCTTCAACCCTCTGTATCTTTACATTCCAACGGTTTCTTGTGGATTTATTTTCCCAATTTGTCTAGTTTGATAATTCCTGATTTTCAAGTGTTGTGCGCACCCACTTACATTCTCTGCAACTCTTCATGTTGAGCTTAAATCTGCCATTTTGCTGTTTGTTTCCTGTTTGTTCTTTGTTCCTGTGTTTTCAGGTTCTTTTGGATTAAGGAATATTTTTATTTTTCCATTTTGTCTCTTTTATTAACTTTTAGCTATCCTACTTTATTTTTTGGTTAGTTGCTGTAGACATTACATATATGTCCTTAATCTCTCACAGTCTATCTTAACTTGATATTACACTGAAAGTGAAAGTCACTCAGTGTGTCTCTGCGACTCCATGGACTATAGACTCCATGAACTGTACAGCCCATGGAATTCTCCAGGCCAGAATACTGGAGTGGGAAGCCTTTCGCTTCTCCAGGGGATTTTCCCAACCCAGGAATCAACCCGGGGTCTCCTGCATTGCAGGAGGAGTCTTCACCAACCGAGTTCTCAGGGAAGTGCATGATATTCTACCAAGTCACGTTTAATAGAAGAGATGCAACAGCACGTGTGCTCAGTCACTCAGTCTTGGCCACTGTTTGTGACTCTATGGACTGAAGCCCGCCAGCGTCCTCTCTCCGTGGAATTTTCCAGCCATGAATACTGGAGTGGGTTGCCATGTCCTTCTCCAACATAACAAAATATGTTCATTTATCTCCCTCTCTACTTTCATGTATTACTAATAAGTTACTAACCCCACAATACTTCTTTATATATATATCTTATAAAGAAATTAAAGAAAAACATTTGTAAATCCTATCTCCCCACATATGTTCTTTATTTCTTCCTATAGATCTGTCTTTCCTTCTGGTATTATTTCCTTTAGCCTAAAGAAGATTCTTGAGAGTCCCTTGGACTGCAAGGAGATCCAACCAGTCCATTCTAAAGGAGATCGGTCCTGGGTGTTCTTTGGAAGGAATGATGCTAAAGCAGAAACTCCAGTACTTTGGCCACCTCATGCGAAGAGTTGACTCATTGGAAAAGACTCTGATGCTGGGAGGGATTGGGGGCAGGAGGAGAAGGGGATGACAGAGGATGAGATGGCTGGATGGCATCACCGACTCAATGGACGTTGAGTCCGAGTGAACTCTGGGAGTTGGTGATGGACAGGGAGGCCTGGTGTGCTGCGATTCATGGGGTCACAAAGAGTCGGACACAACTGAGTGACTGAACTGAACTGAAAGAAGATTTCTTGCAATGTGGATTATGACTTCTCTCCACTTTTGTTTATCTGAGCATATCTTTATTTTACCTTCAGTTTTGAAATACATTTTCAATGGCTATATAGTTCTAAGTTGAAAAGTTTTTATATCAGCAATTTAATACTATAAGTCATGGTCTTCTGGCTTGGATTATTTCCAATCAGAAATCATCCTTAATGTTGTTCCCTGTAATATGTCTGTTTTTCTCTGAATGCTTATATGATTTTCCATTTATTCTTGTTTTTCCTGCAGTTTGACCATATGTGTATGTGTCTTGGCAAAATTTTCTTTGTATTTTCCTTCTTGGGCTCAGTTGAAGTTTTTCTTGCCTATGTGGGTTGATGATTTTCATCAAACTTAAGAAAAAATGCATTCATCATTTTTTAAAGTAGTTTTTCCACTCTGTATTTCAGCTTATTTTCAAATTCTAATTACACATATGCATTCTTGACACGATTATGTATTATGGACAGTAGGTATTTAACTACTCATCTCTTTCTTCTGCTAGAATAGGAGCTTTTAGAAAGATCAACATCTTGTCTTATTTTTTAAAATCCTCATAACTTCACCAAACATATACATGTGAAAAGTTCAAAAATATGTTTGTGGAATGAATGAGTAAATAAATGGTAATAATAACCACTTATAAACTGCTTCCTATGTGCCACATACTATTTTAGGCATTTTCATGTGATTTAGTCATTCCCACTTCACAGCAGTCTGGAGAGAGAGCTAATAAACAGCTTGATCTTACAGAGGAATAAACTGAGGCCAAGAGCTCAACAAACCTTTTCAAGTTTACATGATTCACAATCAGAGAGCTGGCTTTGAAACCAACATATCTCTTTGTGGTTAATGGGGAAGAAAAAAGTGCACAGCATTGTCCTAAAACACTAGATTTTATTCTGCCTCTTATCCTGTATCATTGTTCATTAATGAGAGGAAAGTAAATTGTGGCTAACACCAGGAACTGAAGAAGCAGATAGAAAGATGGCTTTACGCTGAACTGGACTGGGCATGCCCAGCAGGGGTGTGCTCCAACTGAGATGGGCAGGGAGAGGGCAAGGCTGGGGGCAGGTGCCCCATTTGCACCTACTCATGCAGTTTAAGAAGATGGCAACAAACAGTCGTCCCAGTGACACCAGCAAGACTATTAGCTGCTATTTCTTAACTATTTTGGTCTCTGCAAAATTGATCAATTTTGGCCTCCACTGGGAGTGACTTGTAAGGGCTTAGAAAGAAAGAACATTGCATATGAATTCTCAAGGAAAGCACATCCAGGTGCACCATCAATGCAAACATAGGAGCAGCATTTTGAGTTTTCTATTCTGTGCTTTCTGTGCTTCTGGTTAATTCTACTGGAAAGAGAAGTTACCTCTTGCCTTAAGAAGAAAATGATGATTAGCTAATTACTTTTTGTTATGTGCATTCCATTCAAGTATTGATCTATTTAAATCTATCGTTACTTATATACTTGTTGTTCAGTTGCTAAGTCATGTCCAATTATTTGCTATCCCATGAACTGCATCATGGCAGGGTCCTCTGGCCTCCACTGTCTCCTGGAGTTTGCTCAAATTCATGTCCATTGAGTCAGTGATGCTATCCAACCATCTCATCCTCTGCCACATCCTTTTCCTCCTGCCCTCAATCCTTCCCAGTATCAGGGTCTTTTCCAATTAGTCGACTTTTCGCATCAGGTGGCCAAAGTATTGGAGCTTCAGCATCAGTCCTTCCAATGAATATTCTGGGTTGATTTCCTTTAGGATTGATCGGCTTGATATATTTATTCATTGATCTGTTTATCTATCTAGCATCTAGCTCTCTTTGCTTCTTTTAAATTTTATTCTGCTTTGTCTAAATCTCCAGTAGCCCCACTTTAACTTACGGCATTTTAAATATACCTCGTTAGTGTATGTTTTGGACAATGTTAACAGAATTTCAGGTATTGACAAGTGCAGAATCTGCTCAAGTCCTTAGGAGAAGCTAAAAAGACTATTAACAATCCACGTCCATAAAAAACATCTGTTCCAGTCATGCTGGTGATGTTTTATTAGTCCTTCAAATCCGTAACAAAGATCTCTAGAGCAAGACAAATGTTCTAGTGGAGTGCAATTTTCAATTTCTTGGCTAACCTGATTTTGTTGATTCATACATATGCATGATACAAGACTATTTCTGAATACAAAAAAATAAAAAGGAAAAAAGGAAGAAGAGGAAAGAAAAATTCTATGGGGCTCTACTTCCTTTTTATATTTTTTGTATTCCTTGAAATGCCCTTGAAATTTCATTTGCTAAGGGAAGCTAAACAAATAATTGCATACTAAAAGGGAAATGAGACTAGCAAGCTAGATAATTTGTAACATCAAATATTTCTTTTCCACAGTTAACATTTTCTCTGTGAGGAAACATGAGAAGTAAACAGACCAATGTATCTTAAATGTAATAACTAATAACAATGCCAAATGCATGAAGTGAAAATACCTCAGGATACACTTTCACAGTTCTGCTCCATCCCAGCTGAATGCAATATGCTGGAACAATAATAGGAGTCATGCTTGTCATATTCCCCTGATCTCTACAGAAGGATGTCGTTGCAATAGTAATACACCTTGCCTCTCTTTCTGGCTATCAACATTCTTTTTTGTTATTGGGGCCTATTACATACTCTGAAAAGTTTCTTCTGAAAACAAACTTGACAGTACTCCGAGGACAACGTAATGAGACAGACACCAGCACTTAGTTTGAAATCAGTCATGGCAGACACCAGCTCTTAGTTTGAAATCAGTCATGACCACGAATGGAAGAATTGGGTAAACACTGTAGACTTTATTTGGGACTCAGAGTGTCATTCTCCATGGGAAGGCCGCTAGGCAGTGTGGGGATGAAACTTCATTTCTTTGACTCAATGTCTTCCACTCCACCATCAGAAGGGTTTAAATGGTAAGACATACATCTCATTGACTGAAGACTGAGTGGTGTCTTGGAAATGAAGGGCATTGTAGTTTAAATGAGCAGGTTTGAATTAGGGAATAGCTTGATGTCTAGTTGCAGTTGAGTGGACATCTATATTTCTGTTTCCAGTTAGATTTCTCCTAAGAAGTGACTGTATTTTAACACTCAGTATTCACGGGAAGATGGGTTCTGAGTGCTGGAAGAATATTAGGGAAGGAGTCAATCTACTTGTTGGTAATGAGTGTGTGTGTGCTCAGTTGCTAACTCTTTGCAAGCCCATGGCCTGTAGTCTGCTAGTTTCCTTTGTCTATGCAATTTTTCCAGGCAAGAATACTAGAGTGAGTTGCCATTTCCTCCTCCAGGGGATCTTCCCAACCCAGGGACTGAACCTGTGTCTCTTGCATCTCCTGCATTGGGAGGCAGATTCTTTACCACTAGCACCACCTGGGAAGTGCTTGGTGTTAAGTATCTGATCCTATATCTCTACTCTGATCACCAAAACAGAAGATGTTTAGAGGTGGAAGGGGTTTCCCTTGTGGCTCCCCTGGGTTCGATCCCTGGGTTGGGAAGATCCCCTGGAGAAGGGAGAGGCTGAACACTCCAGTATTCTGGCCTGGAGAATCCCAAGGACTGCATAGTCCACGTGGTTGCAAAGAGTCAGACACGACTGAGCGACTCACTTTTCAGAGGTGGAACGGGATGGAAGAGAAAGAGGAAGGGAGTGCAAGGAGATTCTCAGGCTCCTCAGCCTCTAGACCTCTTCCCAGGCCCAAACTATTTTCTGGTAGTGTCTAAGAAGTCGGCTTTATTCTCCTTTAGTTATTTCTATCACCTGCTGTGCATATATTGTACAATTTCCTCCCCAACCACACCCCTGGTTGATTATTTTTACACTCACCTCCACATACCTACTGGCCAGTCCTCCCCAGCTATCATCAGAGACAAACTCACAGATTACTTACATTTTTCAGAGTTCTCTTGCTGCTTCTTGTTGGAAACCACCCGTATCACATGATCATAACCCAGGTGTGTGCCCGGGTGGGACTTAAAGGAGCAAAGGTCAATGAGAGTAAAGGAAGAGAATTTTACAGAAGAGAGGTAGACCTCTAGGCCAACAAAGTAAATGATCTTCCACTACTCCTGCTGAACTGGAGAGGTTTCATTATTCTGGAACAATCTGTGCATGCTCAGTCGCTTCAGTAATGTCTGACTCTTCGCTGACCCCATGGACTGTAGCCAACCAGGGTCCTCTGTCCATGGGTTTCTCCAGACAAGAATACTGGAGTGGGGTTCCATGTCCTCCTCCAGAGGATCTTCCCAACCCAGGACTGAACCCACGTCTCCTTTGGTTCAGGCATTGGTAGGCAGGCTCTTTACCACTGAGCCACCTGAGAAGCCCATCATGGAGCTGTGAGTTACAGTAAAGCCAGCATACAGCTTTTTGATGCTTGGTTCAGAGGAAGGCAACCACAGTTATAGATCACAGTGTGATCATGGGCAAGGCTGGCAGCAGAGCTCTGCCTTTATTGTGATGATATCTGAATGAATGAGTGCAGGGGTGATCGGGCATACGAAGAAGCTGAGCTTTGATTACTGAGTCATACCTAGGTTTGTTGTATAAGTGAGGTGAAAAATTCTGCAGACCGAAGTTTCCTGGGAATTCTCAGTCTATGAGTACTATGCAACCGTTGTGGACTAATGTGGCACATAGAATGCTCTAGTCGCTGAAATTCTCTGTACATCCTGGGAATATCTGATCCCTATGTGAGAGGTGGTGGAGCTAATGGTAAAGAGCTAGGACTCTGGAGTCAGACTGCCTGCAAGTGAACTCTGGCTCTGCTGCGGGATACCTGTGATCTTAGTACATGTGTCCTCATCTAAAAAATGAGGCTAACAATGATGCTTACCAGAAAGGATTAAATAGAGAAAATATATGTATTTATATATATTAACAAAATATAAATTATACATATACATAAAAGTACCACATAGGCATTTGTTACTGTTTAGAGCTTTCACCTAGATTTCTGGGGATGCGAGGGTCATGTCCACTTGGACTTCATTGTTCTGTTCCTTCTGTATCTTAGGCCAGCTGAACTCCTGCCATGATTCTGGCTTGGGTTTCAAATTGTTCTTGGCCACCTCAATCTACATTAGGTTTTATTTCCTTCAGAGACTTTTTTGGATTTTTCCAGCAAGCTCTGGTAAAGTGAAGTAAAGTGAAGTCGCTCAGTCGTGTCTGACTCTTTGTGACCCCATGGACTGTAGTCTACCAGGCTCTGAGAGCCTCTCAGGTAGAGTCCAATCATATGAGCTGATTTTCACAAATGAAGTTAAAACAAAAGGTGAGCAAAAGTTTGCAGATCCTTTACAGGTTCTAAGAATAGTGGACCTTGGTTTGTAATTCCTGCCACCCTCCTAAGACACTGACAGAAAGCCCCCACTGAGTTGCTGCTCCCCACTGTTATTTCAGGGAATAAAGGTATCAGCCTCCTATCCCCCCTCTAATGTAGGCTGTGGGGGAAAGCTGGCTGGTCTTTCTCTTTGTTATGGCCCCTCTTACTACCATGGATCTTGAAGAAGCATTTGGGACAGAGCAGATGTGGGGGGTTATTTCATTGACACTCTAATGCTTGCCAGAGAGATTTCTATGAGAAAATGCCATGTAAATGCTGGAACAATTGGTTAACCACTGAGGTAAAAAATAAAATAAAATAAAAAGTATGTCAAGTAACTGGCACAGTGCCTGACCCAAAATACAGCACCTAGTAAATGATGATTCTTTTACACATTGTGTTACACACACAGAAATGATCACTTTGAGACATTTTCTCCAAAGACTGCTGAGATCATAACATATGTAAGTTACCAAACAATGTCTGGCACTTGGCAGACATTCCATCAATATTTACCTAATTCAACTATACCTCTTCCTTTGTCCAAATTCAAATGACTACATCAGGGCAGAACTGGGTCTCTAGGTACCCAATTAAATGGTCTTTACACATGTTGTTTCCATTCCAGAAACTTCAATTTTGTGATTTGAAAATCACTTGTGAAAAAGAACTACTTTTAAGTTGGAGAAAAAATTTTAAAAAGAGAGTAGATATTTTGTTCAAATGCATTACAGATTAGAGAAGCACTGAATGGACTTAACCATATTTATTCAACAGATTCAATATCTGTTGATTGCATGTAAGAATTTGTGGGGGACCAAAAATAGATTTCTACCCCTACTTTCAAAGAATTTGCAATCAAGTTGGGGATTAATGTCCCCTCTAAAAATCGCATGGGATTATTTTCAGGATAATGTAATTTTATAAGTAAAAGTCCTCTGAAAATTGAAATCAAAGGCAAATTATGTAAACTTGAAATAGTAAATCATAATATGAAAACATATACCTATAGATATTATTGGGCTTCCCTGGTGCCTCAGTTGGTAAAGAATCTACCTGCAATCCAGGAGACCCAGGTTTGATCAAGGGTTGGGGAAGATCCCCTGGAGAAGTGAATGGCAACCCACTCCAGTACTCTTACCTGAGAAATCCCATGGACAGAGGAGCCTGGCAGGCTATAGTCTGTGGGGTCGAAAAGAGTTGGACATGACTGAGTGAATCTCTGTCTGTCTTTACATACTATTAAAAATATTAACACAAGTTAATTGATTTATTGATTAATTCACGAGTTCTTTCAGATATCTAATTTGCTTTTTTCCAGCTGATCTTCCTGACCCAGGAATTGAACCGGGGCAAGCAGATTCTTTACCAACTGAACCATCAGGGAAGCTTTAGAAGCTTAACAGATTTTATTTACTGAAAACATTATTAATCTTAAAGCTTAAGCCATAAAGATTATTCCCAAGGTTTTCTTTGTAGACATTGACGCAGTGAACTTGTCTGTGACTTTTTTTTTTTTTTTTACTGCTCTGCTGTTAATTTGTTTCCTTATGACAAATTCCCAAGATTGGAATTACTATGTGTCTAATCCCTGGTGGCTGAGCCATCTATGACGGAGACCCAGGTTAGATCACGGGGTGGGGAAGATCCCCCTGTAGAAGGGAATGGCAAAGCCACTCCGGTATTCTTACCTGGAGAATCCCATGAACAGAGGTGCCTGGTGGGCTATACAGTCCATGGGGTCACAAAGAGTCAGACCTGACTGAGCGACTAACACACACAATTGGTTTTTAATCCATTCATTAAATTTCTAACTGTATTCATTGTATTTTTAATTTCTAGAAGTCTTATTTCTCTTTTTTCTAATCTGCTTGCTCATTTATTTTTCTAGTCCCTTATTCCTTGGCCATGATTTTAGTCATTTCTTTTATTTAAAAATGTTAAATTTATATTCTGCATCAGGTCACTTGAATATCCACCATCTTTGCAGATCTAATTGCCTGATTTTTGTTTCTATGAGTGATTTTTCATGGTGGCTTGATACCTCAGACATGTGAGTGTGTGTGTGTGTGTCTGTGTGTGTGAGGCAGGGACAGGGAGAGAGAGAGACAGGGCTCATGATCTGTGATCCCAGAATTTTTTTCTGTGGTATGATTCTACAGAGGGGAGTTGTATGTGATTCTGCCAGATCCTTGGGAACTCTTTAAACCAAATTCATGACTTAGATATTTGGGGCCATCAAATTCCAGCTCCAAACCCATGTGAAAACTGGCTGGCAGTTACAAATTCTCACGGAGATTTTTGTCTGCTCCTACAAGCCAAGGCTGAGATTGGAAATTTTTCTTAGTTACCTCCTTCTGGATGGCAGCAGAAAATTTGTCTATACATCAAAAGAGTTGCCTTCCGTGGCCCCAGCTTTATGTGGCAGGTTATCTGATGCTACTCCTACTCTGTACATGGTCTAAGCTTTTTCCCCTTTAATCCTGTCGCCTATTAAAGCCAAAGGCACCAGCTTCATTGGGTGCTTCCTTGTCTTGGGCATTATGACCTGAGCTGTGAGGACTTCACTTATTTTCATTCCAGTTCAACAAAGCTTGAAAAGATTAAAAAAAGCACTATCTAGAATTTTTATATGCTTTTCTCTTGCAAATATATTTTGGCTTTCTATACTGCTGAAATGAGGTCTGAGTTACTTGCCTTTCCATTAGATATCATATAGCATTTTCCTAATAACATTTCCTGTAAAAATAACCATAATTCTCAAACAATATCGATATTATTTCACTTACAGGTGTCCCCTAGTATTGAAGGTTGAGGGTGTTAATCCCTCCATGTTTTTTAACATGGAAGTAGAATATGGGCATAGGGCGCTGTGTATGGACAAAGTACCCTTATCAAAAAAGGCCTCATAATTCTCAGAATTTAGAACTTCCCAGAGAAGTTAGCTTGGAGAAAGAGAGTAGGATCTGAGAATTATCCCCTGCCCACCACTACATCTCCCAATATTGGCTATGTCTATCTGAATAACTGAGCTTACAAAGTGAATTCTGAGACACTCAGCTATGGCCACTCATATGGAAACTATAGACCTGCCACATTAATCCAGTTTTTGCAGAATGGAGAATGTGGAAGCCTGTGGATCTTTATACTGAGACAGATCATACTGCTTATGGGGAAGCAGGGGTGGAGGTCTGGCCTTTCCTAATAATCCTGCTCTATCTCTGTAGCATATGGCCCATTGATATGATGCCCTATGAAAACCATAAGCTATTTCTCTCTGGGAAAGAAGAGAGTAAAGAATGAAGAAATTTAATATATTCTCCTTGCCAGCACTTCCCAAGTGGGAGTGTGGACAGAAGTTGTCTATAAAGTGAAATGGTGACATGGAGACAGCAGTAGTGTTTTCCCTACACATAATTTATTTAGCCATTTTTATTGTCAGACATTTAGGTTATTTCCAATTGTTTGTGCTAGAGTGAACATATTTGTACACACCGCTTTGACCATATCTTGGGTTATTTCCTTAGGGTAGATTCTTAACATGAATTCAGAGTTCCAGAAGAAGCACAATAGTTGAGCTTTTTGGTGAAAAATCTTATATTTTACAAAGGGTGAATGCTCTGATATTTATTCTACTCAATAAAGTTGTCTCACCACACTGCTAGCATTGGGAATGGCCATTAAGAAAGATTTTGCCAAACAGATTGATAAACAGTGGTGTTTAATTATTTCCATTTTAATTTTCTTTGTTGCAACCAATGCCAAGTTTCATGTTTATGAGACATTTATATTGTCTGTTTATGTCTTTTTTCCATTTTATTGGTGCATTAGTTCAATTTGAATTACCTCTATAGACTTCTTTATATCATAATGATGACAACATTTTTCCATATTTGCTGCAGATTTTTTCTGTTCTTCTCTCTGCCTTTCAATTGTCTTTATGACGGTGTGGTGGATCTGCTATTTTCCACCTAAATTTGTTCTCTCTTTTCCACAGTCCAGATAACTGGGCTTGTGGACTGGGAGTTCTACTCCTCTTGCAGTTAAATGGAGCCAGACGGCCAACTACCTGCCAATCGAATGTGAGCAGAAGTGATGGTTGCCATTGTCTGGCCAGGTCTTTAAGATGGTGGGAGCGCATCCTTTCCCCTGCTTCCCACCTAGAGGACCGGATGTGGCACAGATTAGCTCTAACCACAGGCAACAACAATGCCCTAGAAGAGCAAGGAATTTGAGAGAAATGGCAACCCACTCCAGTGTTCTTGCTTGGAGAATCCCAGGGATGGGGGAGCCTGGTGGGCTGCCGTCTATGGGGTCGCACAGAGTTGGACACGACTGAAGCGACTTAGCAGCAGCAGCAGCAAGGACACCTGAGTGACACCTCTTGGACTCTTAGGTGAGAGTACATAAAATGCTTTGTTTTTTAAGCCATTATATTGTTGACTCTTTGTTACAGCAGTTACTCTAATATTTTACCTGAATTCTAATATCTTACATCATATAGAAGTTAATTTTAAAACTAACAAAGTATTTCCTAATGACTTATGTTCATGGAGAAGGAAATGGCAACCCACTCCAGTATTCTTGCCTGGAAAATCCCATGGACAGAGGAACCGGGTAGGCTACAGTCCATGGGGTCGCAAGGAGTTGGACACGACTAAGCGACTTCACTATGTTCTCATAACTTAAAAAAATCTATGTATTTGTCTAGGCTGCGCTGGGTCTTCCTTGCTGTTCGCAGGCTTTCTCTAGGGGCTACTCTAGTTGTGGTGCACGGAGTTCTCATTGTGGTGGCTTCTACTGTTGCGTAGCCTGGGCTTTAGGGGGCATGGATTTCATTAGCTGCGGCTCGCAGGCTCTAGAGTGCAGTCTCAGTACTGGCGGCACACAGGTTTAGTTGCCCTGAGGCATGTGGGATCTTCCTGGACCAGGAATTGGAACCCATGTTCCCTGCATTAGCAGATGGATTCCTTACCACTGAGAAGTCCCTCTCATAACTTTTACATAGAAAATTCTTTCTCAATCTAAGATTTTATAAGCATTATTTTTCTAGCTCTTAACGGTATAATTTTTAAGGTGTAGTTCTTTAAACCATTTAGAATTGGCTTTGGTGTAGGTAGGTGAGGTAAAAATGAACATATTTTTTTCAAAATGTATCCACTTGTTTCAGCACCAAGCTTTGAATAATCCTTCTTTTCTTCAGTACTATCTCATTAGGGCTTCCCATGTGACACCAGGGGTAAAGAACCTGCCTGCCAATGCAGGAGATAGAAGAGACGTGGGTTTGATCCCTGGGTGGGGAAGGTCCCCTGGAGGAGGGCATGGCAACCCACTCCAGTATTCTTACCTGAAGAATCCCATGGACAGAGAAGCCTGAAGGGCTACAGTCCATAGGGTTGCAAAGAGTCGGACATGACTGACGCAACTTGGCACTGGCACCATCTCATTGTACACTTAAAGATACTGTTATTTCTGGAATAGCTATTCTATTTCATGTAGTCCCCCTTTCCATTATTTTACATTATTGTAAAAGTAATCGTGTTTTAATTATTGTAACTTTATAACAGTCATTTTTTTATGCTTGATTTTCAAAATTCTTTGATTTTTTTTTTTGTACATTTCCTTATATAAATACGGAATCCTTTGTCAAGTCCTTGTCATCTTCATGCCACACCAAAAAAAAGTCCCATTAGGCTTTCGGTCATTATTGCACTTAAATTTCTACATTAATTTGTGAATAACTGATACTTTTGCAATAGTAAATTTTCCTATCCACTAAAATAACATTTAATTCCATTTTTTGTTATAGCTAAATAAAGTTCTGTGGTTTTCTCTGTACAACCCCAAACATCAATTTGTGGTTAATATAAACAAATATATTAATTATTTTATATATTAATTTATTTATATTTTTAACATGAATGGAATCTTTTTCCACTATATTTTCTCAGTAATTACTCTGATACATTAGAAAACTTTGCTTGCTGAATATTTATCTTGTATGCCACCTGTTTAGCAGCTTCACTTAGATCTCAGCTGGTCTTTGGCTGTTTCTCTGCATATATTTCCTCTGTGTTATGAAAAAAGCTCTGCAAACGACTCCTTTGTAACCACTGACTTGATTTTATTCAATGACAATTCTACTCGTTACTGCTTCTTCTGCTATAGATCTTAATTCTATTTCATTTTAATTTTGTTTATAATTTTTACTTATCCCAGCCACATCCTTCTCATCTCATTCTATTAGGGTTAAATTGTACCCTTCTCCACTCCTTTGTAGAAAGCAGTGTTTTGGGTTTTTTTTTCTTTTAGAAGTTAAAAAAAAAAAGATAATTGTATAAGATTTTAAACAGCCTTTCTTATAATACAGTGATTGGAATCATAAGCTTCCTAGATATAGGAAACACATATTATTGATATGATTTATTTGTTACAGTTTGATACTTTCTTGGGCTTCCCAGGTAGTGCTAGTGGTTAAAAAAAAAAAAAAAAAAAAAGCCTGCCAATGTAGGAGACATAAGAGATGTGGGTTCAATCCCTGGGTTTGGAAGATTCCCTTGGAAGATTCCCCTGGAGGAGGGCATGGCAACCCACTCCAGTATTTTTGCTTGGAGAATCCCGTGGACAGAGAAGTCTGACAGGCTATAGTCTTAGGGTTGTACAGAGTCGGACATGACTGAAGTGACTTAGCATGCATGCAATGCTTTCTTACATATCTTAAGTCTAACATGATTTTTTAATCAGCTTATGTTTGTTTTTATAATGGCTCAATAAATACACCTTCTGAGTAGGCTAAATTTCATTCTGCCACACTTGTCAGTCAGGGTCCCAGCAGCAAACAGATGGCAGATTCTAATTGGATAATTTGAAGGGAGTCTAACAAAGAGACTGTTGACAAGGATATGGGTGAGGAGATGGGAAAACTCATAGGGGTAGCACCAACTCCAGAGCAAATGAACTCCAGACCTGATTGACCAAGCGGAGTACTGGTTATCATAGCCCAGGAAGGAGAGTCGGGGGAGAGGGTCTCTAGACTGAGGCTATGTCTTCGGTTGAGAAACACTGCTGGAGAGCAGGAATCGAGTTTGAAGAATAAACAACCAGCCTCAACTCCTATCCTTAGGTCTCCTACTGGTGCTTCCCACAGGACAAACTCAACTGGAAATCAGAGCAAGGTGTTTCATTAATCAGGCCATGCTAGTAAGCCCCCAGGGGTCTAGACCAAGATGAGGAATTGTAAACCTAGACAGGCAGAGAAAAGGTATTAAGCATATCAGTCAAAGAGTCCTTAACTTTTCATTGGTTCAAACATTATTCTCCATTTATTGGATAGTGCTCAGTTCAATGAGTACACTGGATTAAAAACCATTCAAAGTCAAGGGTGCATTTCTGGAGGAAGAGAAGGGAAGACAGCCTAGAAGGCTGATCCACAGAAAGTGGCTGAAGAGGACAAAATATCACTGGAGGTCACAGAAGAGTTGGGTAGATAATTTATGTTTGTACAGAGCTACACTCTGGGTAGGTTGAGAAAGCTTCTGCAATGAGTCATAGTTACAGAATTATAGTGCCAATAAAAATTTGAATCTTCTTTGTGTATCTCAGTTATTTAAGGACATTCAAGTACATAGACTGCAGCAACGAATGGTAGCATTACCCATTGTCTTCCATTGTTTCACTCAAGGGAACTTTGAGGAATTTCTCACTCACTTAGTGCAGAAAAATATCAAACAATTGTCCCTCTGTTTATCTTTCCATCACCTCTCTTCTCCAAGATCCCTCACCTACAGTGCTTCCCAATATGCCACATTTCCATCATTTCACCCAGCCCCTTGGGGGGTGCAGTTTTTCTTTCATTCTTATTGATTTTCTGTATAGAATCCTGCAGTGTGACTTTTACTCTTCCTTTTACAGAACTCTCAGGAAAGAAGATCAGGTAAGCAGGCAAGTTCCCAAACCTGCATCAGGCAGAGGGAAGGGAAGGCTATGAACAAGTTAATAACTTTCTCACGTCTTCTCTTTGCTCTCTTCCTACCCTCCCCTTACCTAGAAGGGAGAACAAAGATCTGTAAAATTGCTGCCAGAGTTTTCCCACCAACCTGAATTACTATGTCAGATTTGTCCTGTGGTGGGTATAGCAATTTGGAATTCTGTAGAGGGAAAAACATGCAAGAAAGCTGCTGATACTATTATATTTGCATGGTGGAGTTTGGTATTCTGACAATAAACCTACAGAGATGTATGAGTTTTTCCCACAGAAAGTTTTTTTAAGCCTAATTATTCCTTCTGAGTGAGGTGTGTGCATCTGGAGATTTTCTTGTCAGGAAAACTGTGCAGATGGTGTGAGGGCCATGGGCTTGACTAGGAGTGTGTGGAGGGTGGGTGGCTGTGGTTGGACCTGCCACCCATGATGCCTCCTGAGCCCCCAAGAGCCCTAGCTTGGGGTGTTCCCAAGTGTCACCGTCTGGACTGTGAGTATGCCATTTACTGGGGTTTTTCAAGGGATATGTGTGGTGGCAGCATTTCGTCTTTCTTGGCCTGCCAATCTGATTTCACAGAGTTTTTGAAAAACAGCACCCTCAGGGAAGTCCATGGTTGTTTTGACATTTGGGATAGAAAATATTTGCCATGTAACCTTTACATTAGAGGACTCGTAGCTGGGGACAAGCAAAGCATATTTATTTGCCTCCATGTGAGCATTTGGGATGGTGCTTAAAGCAAGTCCTTTAAATGAGGAAAGGACGAGTAGGCATGTAAGGAAAAAGAGAGGATAAAAAAGAAGTTTTAAATGAGAGTGTGCTCATCAAGACTTTCATCTGCTGATACATATCTCCCACTTTGAATTTGATGCCTGAGCAATACTTTTTTGAATATGAGGATATGAATTGCCATTGCCTAGAGCTTCCATCCTTCAAGGTCTCCACTGAGACCAGGGAGCTGTGCTGGGCAGTGGAATTAGAACTTGGTGGGATTGTAGGGGCAACACGTACCTGTTCACCATTTGTTTGTGCCCTCTATGAATATCCCCTGCAGAACTTCTTGAGATTCATGCATTTTGATAATCAAGATGAAGGCAGGGACTGGCAGGAGGCCCTCTGAGCTCTGGAGGACATGTAAGATGGGACAGACTTTGAAACAGTGTGTGATGTGAAAGTCACTTCCCCACCAGCCTTCTCCTGGCTTTTCAGTGCCTTGAGCATAGAGGCTATTTTGTCCCCCAGGCCATCTTAAGCATCCCAAGGAATAACGTACTTAAGGAATCTTTGTTGAGTGACAGAATCTGAAAAAGGACCATGGAAAAATCATAGCAGGACTCCCCATGGCCCCTTGGTCACTCCGTATTTTGGCAAAAAGACCCAGAAGAGAACTGGGAGACCACAGTCTTCACCTGGGACCACTCCTTGTTTGCACTAGGACTTTCTTCCACCTGTATTCTCAGAGTTTATCTGGGTTTAAAGGAAAAGAGAGAAGATGGTAAGAGGAATTCTACCCCTCATTTATATGGAATGACTCCACTTTTAGCTGTTTCTTTATACTTCTGCATAATGTTTCCAAAAACAATCACAACTCTTCTCCCCCACCCCTTTCCCCTGGGGTTTCTGTTTAGGTGTGGAAGATTGACCACATGTATCTCTCTCCTCTCCCATTTCCATTAAAATAATATTCAAAGAAGAAAACGAAAATTATATAAACACACAGGGACAAGGACACAGGAAAGGAGACAATGGGTAAGAAAAGCTAAGATATTTTTGGTAGATGGGAAGTAAACGGAGAGTGGTAAATGATTCAGCAGAGAGAGGAAGTTAAAATACAAAGATTCACAGGGGATAAACACCCATAAGAAATGAGCAGATTCAGCCAACAAAACTCCAGAAAAAAAGAATCAAGGTTGGACATCAGGTACAACATGATGGGATTAGGAAATAAGGAGATATAGTAGAAATCAGGGAGAATTAGAGGAAGGTATGTTAGGATATGGGCTTCCCTGGTGGCTCAGAGGTTAAAGTGTCTGCCTGAAACGCGGGAGACCCAGGTTCGATTCCTGGGTCGGGAAGATCCCCTGGAGAAGGAAATGGCAACCCACTCCAGTATTCTTGCCTGGAGAATCCCATGGGCGGAGGAGCCTGGTAGGCTACAGTTCATGGGGTGGCAAAGAGTCGGACACAACTGAGCTACTTCACTTCACTTCACTTCACTTCATGTTAGGATTTGGAGCTTTTGGACTCCTGAGGCCACTGCATGAATGCATGCTTCAGTTGCCTGCCAGGTTCCTCTGTCCATGGGCTTCTCCAGGTAAGAATACTGGAGTGAGTTGCCATGACCTCCTCCAGGGGGTCTTCCCAACCCAGGGATCAAACTTGTATCTCCTGTGTCTCCTGCATTGGGCAGATTCTTTACCCACTGAGCCACCTGGGAGGCCCCCTGGAGCCACTGCACAATCCAAACAACCAGATTCTATTCCTCGCCTCTCTCCTCCCACCACCTCCCACAATTCACCACACTCCTCCACATTCACCTCAGAAAATAGAGATTTAATCTCTGAAAAGGCTGAATCAAGGAGGCTCTGGATTGGGGAACATGGCCACATCAGAGGGCAAAGGATGAGGTGTAAAGGCCAAAAATAGGGCATTAAGTGACAGCAAGTATATTGATTAGAGAGAACTTAGCACTGTTTCCCTCAACTGTCCACAGATTGAGAAATCCAGTCATAAAGTGCCCAGGAAGGAATCTGGAGGAGTCTACTCTTAAGAAAATGAAGAATCCCAGAGAAAAGGCTATGAATATGTGGACATATGAAGTTCCTTCAACTAAAAAGCCAGCTCACCACTTACTTACCTACCAGAAAACCCACAAATGCGAAGGAATCTTGCATAATCCATGCAAAGTCCATGCAAAGGAATTTTCCATAATCTTTTTAGCACTTCATTCTTAAACATGAACAGAGGGTCAAGGATTTCCATGCATCTAAGGGAAACCTTCAAAATCAAAGAGACTAACATGAAAAACAGAAGAGAGAAACTATGGCCTTTGCAATATGATGCTAAGGGAAGGGATGCGGTAGAGCCTAGGAACAGCTCTTTTTTTGTTGTAGTACAAAATGGATGCTTTAAACCAGTGGATCTTGACCTTGCTTGCACCACAATCACCTGGGAGCTTTAAAAATGCTGATTGATGTCTGGGCCCCACCTCCAGAGAGTCTGATTTAATTAGTCTGAGGTGAGGCCTGGGTATTGAATTTTTAAAAACTTCCCAAGTGATTTTGACATACATCCAAGTTTAAAAACTGCTATCTTAAACTATGGATATATTTTACTTAGATTGAAACACAAAAAGTTAATTTTCATTAAAATATTATACTGCTTTTTTAAAATAGAAAAAAAATGGGTTATAGGATCTATCCTGGCACTCTTGTTTGGGGAAGCACACTGAATGAAACCGCCCACCCTGGCCAGGCACCATAGTAACCATTTGATGAGTTGGTTTGACAGGAGATCCTGGTAAGGAATGCAGAACTAATAAGCCACCATCAACCAGAATTTGGGAAAGGTAAAAAGGTGACACCATGTGTCCAACCACCTCCCAGAACCCTCGTTGGCAACCATCTTGGCTGAGCATTGTGTGCACCACCAGAAAGGACTCTGAGTCAGAATGATTGGCCAAAGACAACCCAGAAACTAACCCTATTACCATAATACCCGAGACTGTGAGCCATGCAGCAGAGCAGTTCTCCTGGGTTCCCTTACCCTATTGCTCTCCACCCGGGTGCCCTTTCCCAATAAAGTCTCTTGCTTTGCCAGCACATGTGTCTCCTCAGACAATTCATTTCCGAATGTTAGACAAGAGCCAGCTTTCAGGCCCTGGAAGGGGTCCCCCTTCCTGCAATACTCTAGGTGCTGCCATCTCCCCCGGATCATTTTTTAGCTCCCACAGTTAAGTGCCCATACCCACACACACCTTGACCCTCCCTGTGGACCTCGGTTCTCTTTCCTTTGCTTGTTGTTCCTTACTCATCCCACTTTGAGTACTTTCATAGTTAATTATTTTTCTTTGCCTATTGATACAGAAAGTGTCCTCGTATGTCCTGCCCGATCCCACTCTGCCATGATCACCCAGCATAATGCAAGGTCTTCCCTCACCAATCTTTTACCATTGCTTGCTTTCTGTCTCATTTATGTCATGATGAATGCCTTCACTGTTGTGGACATCCAAAAATAGCTAGGAAGTCATCTGGCCATTCAAGTTTGTCTAAACTCCCCAAACTTGGAATTGTATGAACACACCACATTTTTAGGAGCCTTGTGGGCCACAGTCCCTGAGGTCTCAAAGAGTCAGACTCGACTGAGCGACTAACACAAGAACAGAAGGTGCATTTACCACAAACATTGTTCTTGTTATTTTCTTTAATCTTTACGGCAACTATGTGAGGTGAAATATCAATATCCTTACTTCACAATGTGCGCAAATAGTCTCAGAGAGACTGACTGACAAGCCTGGTGTTGTCCAGGCAGCAAACAGCAGGGCTTGGACCTAAATTTGGGTCTTTTAGGTCTGCTCTAGTTTTAGAACAACACCTCTGCCCTTGTTTTGAGACTTAATTTGGGCAAATGTTCTTGCTTTCCCAATAGATGCTTAATATCATGAAAATGAGAACCATATATTACAATTAAAACATCTAGTAATTGGTACAAATTCAGTGCCTTGTACATTACAGGCACTCTAAAGGTATTTGCTTATTTGATTGTGGTAATAATAACTGGGAATATTTACTGTGCCAGGTCATTACAGGGATTTTCTTATTTAATCATTGCAAGAAGTATATGAATTGGTAAATTATTATTCTCCTTTTAAAAATCAATAACCAAGCTGGAGAATGTAAAGGGACATGCACAAAGTCACACGGCCTGTCAGGGTAAAGCTGAGGCTGAATTCAGAAATGATGGAGTTCAGAGCTCAGAACTTCCTTGCCTCATTTCACCTCCATGTAAAATCACCAAGACTGGCTCTTGTTATGAAGCCCTCTCAATCCAGATTTAGATTCCCTAAAACACAACTGGAAGTGAAGATAGGACAAAATGTTACTCATCTGGTGGTTGGTATTCACCATGGCAGGCTCAGAGTACTGTTCTAATGAAGGCCCACACAAATAAACAAACCAGTGTGTCAACCTTTGTCTTGCAGTCCATCCCTGCTTCCTAAAAATAGTGCAAGTCCAAGAAACACTAATGGATTTGTCAATCAGACCTTTAAATCTCAGGAAAAAGAAAAAAAAAAATCTGCAAACAATGTTTGAACCTTGGCCTCAAAAGTTTTAGAAAATAAATGCACACACACACACACACACACACACAAATACTCACACACACGGGTTTTTTTGGGCACATGGCAATGGTTGTGAAGTAAATATATCCCACTGCACTGATCTTACATCTTGTCACATTAATGTTTCAGAGCACTCAATATAAATATTAAAACTAATAGCTTCACTCTTCAGCTATTACTCCTCCATCCCCTGAAATCATCATAAAACTTTCAAAGCCTTTTAGAACATTTACACACTTGAATCTGATGGTGGGGAAAGGAGATTCACACAACGCAGCCCATAAGCTTAAATAATAGTGAAGAGCTGTTTATGGAATATGCTTTATTTATTCATCATTTCAAGTAAAGTTTCCGTTTTGATGGAGGAGAAAAAAAAAATCAAAGTATAGCTGTCAAGGGAGAAGCCTGAAGTATTGCTTTTCTATACTGAGGACTTGCAGAAAAAAGAAGTCCATGAGAATCTCAGTCCAAGGTCAATCAATGCTAAGGCTGTGGGTACGTAAACAGCTAATGGATTGTAAAGACACATAGCAGTGTTATGAATTTTTAAAGAGCAACTCTTCAGCACAGAACCCCATAAATCAATGATGACTTATTGGCTGGATCAATTATGCAAACTTTTAAAACATTTAATGACAGGTAATGAACAGGTCTCTGGAGGACACCAGTCAACAGAGTTTTTGCAGTTGTAGTTACATCTGCTTAAGTGAATTGAGCAGAGACAGTCATTCCTAGGAAGTAATTAAAAGTTAAATCTAAGAGGCTGCCCAAAGTGAAAGTGCATAATTGCTGTAGGCTTCTTACATACCTTAGGTAGCTAGGGAAATGGGTTGCCTCCTGATGTATTTATAGACAGTCCAGTTTGGTTTTAGACTAGGGTAACTTTTCCAGCAAGTTCCTATTTCTAAGCATTTATCTGAAGGTTTTTTTTGGCAAAGCAATCTGAGCAGCAACGAGAAAGAGTTTTTGAAAGAAGAAAATGTATAGTATGGGTGATGACACAGATAGGTGCTTATAATTACTTATTTTGAAATCAACTTTGGAGGAATAGACAAACAGGCAGAGATGGGTGATACTGCAAGATTCTGTTCCATCTGGAAGCACAGGATCTAAAGATAAATGTGGATTGACTAATCCCACAGAAAGCCTCTCATCATCACTTACGGCATTACAGCGCTTTAATTGCATATTAAAACAATGACCCGGTGAAACATGAAGGACTTTGGAGAGGAGATTCCTGAACTTAACAGTCCTTTAGAGTTTAAACACTGATTTTTTTTATTGTATAACTTCAAATAAGTCTTAAGATTATGAGAAAGACAGAAGTTAAACATGCCATTCCATCCTAAGCATGGTTCTTTACATTTAAACCACTGACACTGAAGCCATTTTCTGAGTTAATATAGTTAAAGCATCACTCAGAACAGATAAAGCCTTCCAACAGAACCGGAAAACACTAAAAATTCTGTATTGCTCACTCATTTTACTGCTCAGCAGAAGGATGTTAAAAAAGGAAACGTATAAAGGAAGTTGGTTGTAGAGCACCTGAGTTTAAGGATCTCTGCCCTGGGACTGTTTCCTGTGTTGGAGAAGCTTCTTTAGAATTGTGACTGGATTTTCAAAATACTTTTAGTTAAGAAGGGTGAAAGAAAATATCTTAATCACATTACTGATGTTTGGTTGTTTCCTTTTCTCAAGAGGCTTTGCTAACTACCAAACTCACATAAGAAGTTTGACTCTCTGTGTATGTTTAGTAGAGTTAGGCTTCCCTGGTAAAGAAGATCAGAAGAGACGTTGGCATCATTTCTATCCTCAAATTGTGAATACGCTTACTGTCATATTCATATTCATGACTAAGTAAAATGAGTCAATTTCTCTGATATCCAGATCTTTTATTAAAATGTATACATTATACTTTGTACTGATAAATAAATAGGAACCCATGGTTAAGCAGTAAACAGACATGGTTTCAAATCATAGATCTGATATTTACTGACTGTATAACTGTAGGTGAGTTTCCTAACTTCTCTTGTTTTATATCCTCATCTGTAAAGTGTATAGCATAATTCATACCTTGAAAAAAAACATCTAGCATATGGGTATCCAATAATGGCAGTAGTTATTATCTGTCAAATCTAAAATATCCCTGGGAGCAATAATTACGAAGTAACATCAGTTCAAGGGTTGTTGCAAGATTCAGGGAAATGTCCTTCCACTAAAGAATGTCGCCTTTTAGAATAACAATCGCTATTAACACTGAGGTATTTATCATGTATCAGGTGTTTTACCTGCTCTAGTGCATCCGAGTCTGTCAACTCTTTGATACAAGCATTACTATGACTTTTGTACAGATGGGATCTTTGAAGCTCAAAGAAATTAGGAGACTTGCCCAAAGCCATCTAGATATAAAATGGCAGAATCAGTATTCAAAAGTAGATCAAACTGGGTTTGGCCAGAGGCCACTAGGCCGTGATGCTGAGCTTTAATTGGCTAAACAAGTGACTAAAAATACTACACCTAAATTTTTCTCCCTTTAGAAAAAAAAGAACAAGTTTTACCATAGTGAATTTCTCCTAATTGTCTAGGCAAACAAATAAAGATTATAATACTGGTCATGAGGTTGAAATTTATCCGAGGTATGAAGGAGCGAGAGGCGACGGTGGGCAGCTTTAGTGCACGTACATGACGTGCCCAGTAATTCTATCAGACAGGAGTCGTGCTGTGAGTAATAAATGGTCTGTTTCTCTGACCCAGGGGTCTTGTGTCTTCTGTCAGTTTATGTACATAAAACAATGGCAGGCTAACTTGTTAGCTTCCAAGTAGGGTAAAATCTCAGACCCTTCACAGTTTCTGACTTAACACTGAGGAGGAGAGGTCATAACTGTCATACTTCCACATGGAAGGAAGCATCAGAAGTGTCCCCTGACACATGAGTTCTCAGAGTTTCCTGGCAGAACGAAAGGTGGGGCGTGGGATGGTGGAGACAAAACTTTCAGAACATCTTCTGCTGGGGCCTCTGTTCTCCTCAAGAGAAGAGCTAAAGAGAGAGACGTAAATTAAAACCCAGTCAAATGTCACTGCACATTAAACAAACGGCAAATATGAAAATGTTGGCCAGGACTTCCCCAGAAGTCCAGTGGTTAACACTCTGTGCTTCCACTTCAGGGGGCATGGGTTCGATTCCTGATCTGGGAGCTAAGCTCCCACAGGACTTGCAGCAAGGCCAAACACACACACAAAAATGAAAGAAGTGAAAAGAAAATGCTGGATAACCAAAGTGGTGAGAAAATGTGAGGTGGGAGGACCATACATTCACTGCTGGTGAGAGTGTAAATGGGAGTGATTTACTCTTGAGAGAGTAATTTGGCAATACTAATAAAGTTGAAGATACCAACTCAGAGTTCTTGAAATTTTACTCCTAAAGGTATACTCTGAAGAAACTCTTACAGAAGTTATATATATAAGAATGTTTATTATAGCACTGTTTGTAAGTGAAAATAGAAAAAAATTTAATATCCATGAAGAGGAGAATGAATAAATTAAGGTAAATTCATGCTACATAGAAGCTTAAATGAATAAACAAAATGACATATAACAATATGGATAAATCTCAAACACATAATATTAAACTAATGAAAGTATTAATAAGTTGGTGACACATACTTAGAGTATAATGCCATTTGTATAAAATTCTAGAACATATGAAAAAATGATAAATATTTTAGGGCAGCATTCCCCAAATTTTTTGGCCCCAGGGACCGGCTTTGTGGAAAAGAATTTTTCCAGGGACTTGAGGTGGAGCGATTGTTTTCAGGATGGTTCAAATGCATTACATTTATTGTGCACTTTATTTCTAATCTAATGCTGCTGCTATCTGACAGGAGGTACTGGTCTGTGGTCCGGAGGTTGGGGAACCCTGTTTTAGGGATACATTCACATGCAATAAAAGCATGCACAAGGTGGGTATTTGATAATAGGAGGACAAATGGAATGGCATAAGGAAGGGCATATGGAGGTTCTTAAATTATTGCTGTGATATGTTATTTTTTAAGCCTACTGGCAATGACTGAATGGGGCTTCCCTGACAGCTCGGTTGGTAAAGAATCTGCCTTCAATGCAGGAGATCCTGGTTCAATTGCTGAGGAATGAGTGAAGTACTTGTTACACTTCCTTCTATATCTTTTGTGTCTGAAATATTTCATAAAAACTTGTGAAGAGTATCATTTATATCAGAAAAGGACAGATAAGATTTAGGGAACTATATCATAATAACTTAATGATAAAAAGATTTCTACCTCAGAAGATGAAGAATCGTAATGTAAGAATGAATTGACTTGATCATCCATGAGTTGGACAATGCATTTCTGAAATCATCAATCATTTCTATAGTATTGGATACAATTCTAGAAAATTTCTTCCTTCTGTTTTGAGTTTTTTGAGCTATTTGAAAAGTTCTTAACTTATTATAGTGTATTATTCATGAATGATAATGCAATTAATAATATACAAATTAATTAATATTTGTTAATAGTGCATGCATGCATGCATGCTAAGTCACTTCAGTCATGTCTGATTCTTTGTGACCCTGGGGACTATAGTCCACAAGGCACCTCTGTTCATGGGGATTCTCCAGGCAAAAATACTGGAGTGGGTTGCCATGCCCTCTACCAGGCGACCTTCTCGATCCAGGGATTGAACCTAGGGTCTCTTACGTCCCGCGCACTGGCAGGCAGGTTCTTTACCACTAGCGCCACCTCACTTAAGTCAGGAAGTAATGTCTTGGAGTTTATCTTGGCAACAAATGGCCACACATCTACCCTAAAGGATCAAGTGTATGTTTCTGAGGAGGAAAGATTATTCCGATTATTATTCTTTCACAACTATCAAGCGAAAACATTTAAAAAAAAATTCTAGTTTCTGATGAACAATTTTGAATGTCTTTAAAATGGATACATAAACCAAATCATAATTTTCCCATGGAAGAAAGTGTCCCAGATACTTTTTCTGAATTTCTGAGACTGAAATTTTGTGACCTCAGTATCTCCATCTTAAGGACAATTTGGGGGACCACCATATCAATTCCTTCTTATCATGATCATGCTTCAAGGAAAAGTGAGATGAAAGTGTGACCTGGTGTGGCCCGCTTACGATCTGACACATAGCCTCATCTTAAATCACAGGACTTGATACTGTGATCATTTCAAGCTGTGTATCTGGATTTAGGGATACTATCACCATTGGCAGGATATACTTGATCCTCTATATTTTACTGTTTACTTCCTCTCTGAAGCTTCAAAATATATCCCATACTCAATGGCCCCTGTACTCCCTAACCTTGAGCTTGTTAATAACATTTACAAGGTATCATTAAACAAGTATGATCTGGTTCCGGTAGGAGACCAAGACTAAATTGTTGCTTCTAATGTTTACCCAGTTTGGCAGTTAAAGGATCAGGAAAGAGGGCTAAGAAGGAAATGTGTACAAGCCACAAACTGCACTCCCTGCAAGCCATCTCTAGCTCTGCAAAGAGAAGATTCTAGACCCTTTCAGGTTTCAAACTTCATCTGGGGTTCCTTCTTGGATAGACCAGCACCAGTTCAGAAAAACACCTGCTCCTTGAAATTGAAGTGGTAAAGCCACCAACTTGCTGGAAGTATTCCGACTTCCAAAGTACTGATCACTTATGATGACAGACTGCTCTGTCACCTGGAAAAACAACTGAGAGTTTATTGACCCTTGAATTAAAAAAGATTTAAGACCAAGACACAGTACAATTTACGAAACAAAACTAGACTCAACAAAACATCCACCAAGACTCCTCTCTGAAAATATTCACAGACTGTTGAAGCTGAGAGGTGAGCTAGAAATCAATCCTCTTTCCTCCTATTTTACAGTAGAGGAAAAGAGGCTCAGAAAAGGTGTATCATTTAACAAAGGCCAGGGAGCCAGTTAATGGGAAAACAAAGACTAAAATTAGTCTTTGGACAAGTGCAACTTCCTCTACCATGTTCAATTCTGAGATGAATAATGTCATTTACTTATCAGTGGTATTATAGAGTGATTGTTATAGAAGTGATTTCATAGCCCAAGAAAAAAATGAAGATACAGCAAATGTGGAAAGAGGTAAGAGAGTCGCTATGATTAAATGATTAAGATATGCGTTATATGAGTTTTAAAAATGAAAGGAGTTACTTTGTTGGGAGAAGAAAAGTGAAGTCGCTCAGTCGTGTCCGACTCTTTGCGATACCGTGGACTGTAGCCCACCAGGCTGCTCCATCCATGGGATTCTCTAGGCAAGAATACTGGAGTGGGTTGCCATTTCCTTCTCCAGGGGATCTTCCCGACCCAGGGATCGAACCCAGGTCTCCTGCATTGCAGGCAGACGTTTTAACCTCTGAGCCACCAGGGAAGCCCCCTGGGAGAAGAAAAGAGAGAGGAAATAAAGAGCTTGTTCTCCCTTTCCATGAAGTTCTGACTTATTCCACAGAGAGTTTAGCAGGAAAGATTTTATTTGAACACAAAGAACTTTGGGTAATGTTTTAAACAGTGTTAATGATTATTGATGGGCTTCCCAGATGGCCCTAGTGGTAAAGAACCTGTCTGTCAATGCAGGAGACGTAAAAGACACAGGTTCAGTCCCTGGGTTGGGAAGATCCCCTGGAGGAGAGCATGGCGCTCCACTCCAGTATTTCTTCTGCCTGGAGAATCCTATGGACAGAGAAGCCTGGTGGGCTACAGTCCATAGGATAGCAGAGTCAGACATGGCTGAAGTGACGGAGCATGCATGCATCCAATGATTATTGCCAAATATCTTGGTCTTAAATTTTTTTAAATTCAAGGGTCAATAAACTCTTAGCTGCTTGTCCAGTTATATCCACTGAGTGCTTGGCTGCATTTGCTCTTTAACTTCAGAAATTCAAGATTTAATATTATTCCAGCTTTACTAATAATAAAGAGAAACTGGGTGACTTTGCTAAAGAAAAGTTCATATTAGGATTCCTCTTTGATGTAAAGAAAATCAGGTTCCTCTGTTCTCGGTTCTCTCCTGACCTGCCTGAGCCTATGCTAGGTCTCTGCTGTATGAGGAGCTGTGGACTGATTCAGTAAGAGGACTGATACTGTATGGGATGGTCTCTGAGTCATCCCAGGAGTGCAAAGGGTTTAGTCAGGCATTTTGTATTTTGTTCAATTAAATTCATAAATCTTCCGTTGATGACCCACTGTGTGCCAGAAACAGAGCTAATGGGTCACTTTCAAATGAGACAGGCTTTACCATCATGGGGCTTCAGTCTAGGGGAATAGACAGGCCTTAGCAAATTACTTCAAATGTGATGAACACCATTCAAGGTGAGCTAGATGGGGAGAAAAACCTAGGTAAAGTCAATGTAGCTTTTACTTTGGCCTGGATGAGTCAATTTCTGTTTCATGGGACAAAATAAAATTTAAAGACCATTGCTTCTTAAGAAATACTTACTCATTCACTTTTGTAAGTAAATACTTAGGAAAATACTTCATTGGCCTAATTTTTTTTGTATCAGTGCAAAATAATCTTAATTACTAAAGGGCTGTTAAAAATCTGTGGAATGGTTAATTTCATACACTTAAGTATAGAATTTTGGAGGGCTTCCCACATGGCTCAGTGGTAAAGAATCTGCCTCCCAAAGCAGGAAATTCACAAGATGTGGGTTCCATCCCTGGGTCAGGAAGTCCCCCTGGAAAAGGAAATGGCAACCCCCTCCAGCATTCTTGCCTGGAAAATCCCATGGACAGAAGAGCCCAGCAGGCTACAGTCCATGGGGTCACAAAGAGTCAGACACGATTGAATGACTGAGCACGCACACATAGAATCTTTATACACTCCCTGTATTTTGTGGGGATGTAGACTAGGACATTATACTTTTTCATTTTATTAGGCATCATGGTTGATCCTGAACCGAGTCAAAGCACTCATTAAATAGGCATTATGGTGGGTTAGTGACGTCATGGCTTGGGCTTTGCCTGAGCTTCCCCAGAGAGAAGGCCTGACCCTGTAACAGAAGCTTGCTTGCCTGTAGCTTTCCAGTGTAGACGAAAGCGGGGAACAGAGAAGAGTGAAAGTGGGAGGAAGCCCACTCCAACAGGATATTATTGAGCTGATTGCTGCTATGGGCAGCTGGGGTTCCTTCCCCTAAGGACAGTCTAGGAGACACTGCGAGTGCACCTTAAAATTACCAGCGTGCCGCTTTTATCCCTGGATCCTCACCCACAGCAGAGAGGGCTGTCTTCTCCATCATGGCTGAGCAGGCCTGGCAATCGTCCAGGCCCTAGTGACAGAGCGGTCTAGGACACAAAGCAAGATGACACGAGCATCTGAGGTAAGGTGCAGTCAGGCTCCACCTGGCTGTGGCAATGTCTAGGAAAGGGACAGCAGTCCCTCACAAAGGACTATTAAGAATAGTTCCTTCAAAACTATAATTCAAAAAGTAGCAGCGCTATTTACAATAGCCAAGACATGGAGACAGCCTAAAGGTCCATCGACTGAGAAATGGATAAAGAAGATGGATATTACTCAGCCAGAAAAAAGAATGAAGCAATGCCATTTAGAGCAACATGGGCACAACTAGAAATTATTATCCTAAGTGAAGGAAGTCAGACAAAGAAAGACAAATACCATATGATATCACTTCTGTGTGGAGTCTAAAACATGACACATGAACTTATCTATGAAACAGAAACAGACTCACAGACATAGAGAATGACTTTCAATCGCCTCAGAGGTGGAGGAGGTGGGGATGGATGGATTGGGAGTTTGGGATTAGCAGATACAAACTGTTATATACAGGGAAGATAAATAATAAGATTCTACTGTATAGCACAGGGAACTATATTCAATATCCTGCCAATCATAATGGAAAAGAATATGAAAAATGTGAATATATGTATAGCTGAATCACTTTGCTATACAGTAGGAATTAACAACATTGTCAATCAACTATATTTCAATAAAATATAGTTTCTTTCCGTACTGGTCACAGCATATACAATGTCTAGCAATTCAATTGGAAATATAGAATTTTTCATTCTGAAGCTTCTTGGGAATAATTCAGTGAATTCAGGATACAAAAGGGACCGCATGGTGTTAGCAGGCTTAGCAGTTTAATGAGTATTTGTTAGCTAGAGCTTTAGAGAATAACAAGGAATCATTTCAAAATGCTGATGTTAGTGGACTGACCCCAAGATTTATTCATGTATCTATCAGACCAATGTTCTCAAACCCCTTCTATGAGCTACATTCATGATGGATACTGGGGATAGAAACTGAATAAGATATGATTACTTTCCTCAAAGAGAGCTCAGTCAGTGGTAGATAAAATTAAATAGATAAAGAACTCCCCAAATAAACTCTGAGCCATATCACAGATTTGAAGAGAGTGAGAAGAGCACAACCCACTCTTCCTGGGATGTTGGGAAGGAGTCACAGAGAAGGGTGTTGGGGGCCAGGACTAAAGACATTTTTACTGTAAACATAAGCTTTTCTTTTCCTTTATACATAGTTGTTACTTGTTGGATACATACAAAAACATAAGAATGGATGTCCTAATGATTAATGATGTGGTGCTAACGTACATGAAGTCAGCCCTGTCTTCAAACAGTTCACATTTCAGTTTTCCGAACAGAATGGTTAGATTCCATCACACTTCTTCTTAGTTGCTAAGAACTTCATAAATTCCTCTTTGTAATTTGACTTGCTTTCAGACAATAATTGTTAACTGATAAATAGGAGAATTGTCAGGTGTGGAATCAGTAGTGAGAAAAAGATAGTTTCTCTGTTGCATTTGCAAAGAATCCTCGATAAGACCTCTGATCCCATTAAGGATATAAACTCTCAGATGGAGTTGATGACAGCCTCATGGGCTGCCTGAGTCCTCCCCAGGTAGGCTGTACTCAGAGCATGCTCAGCCAAAGGGGGATGAAATCAGTGAAAGAATTTCATGGCCTCCAAGAAAATTACTGTTGAGAGATGACCTAGTTCTTCGATTGGTATCACCAGAAGACAGGCCTCTTTGAGAAACGGATATAATGACGACTACCAGCTGCTTAAAATTTTCTGTATTATATGCATTTGCTTTCAAATGACTTTAGTGTTTTAGCATAAACCACCACTTTCTGGATCTGGGCTCTAGGCATTTTTAAAGCAACAGGCATAGGCGGGCCTGGCAAAGCAGTGAGCCACTCTGCATCTCTCGGGATGGATGAAGCATTTTTGCTTGGATCCCTTAATGATTCCAGGCCAAGAAAGCCATATGAGTAGATTAGTGATTCCAAACGGAATTCTTTCCTCTCCATTGTGTTCATTCACAAGGACCGCAGATAGCAGTGCAAGATTAAACCCTCGGACCCTGAGCTCTGGTTGCCACTTTCCCATCCTTGGCCCACACAATTCCTTGCATGGATGTGCTTTGGACTTAACTCATTCTCATGTCTACAGTGACTTGTGCAAACTCTTGAAAGAATCCTACTTTGTTCCTATGAAAGATCTAGATGTTTGTGAAGAAAGTATTATGGGAGTTGAAAAGGTAAAACAGAAAACTAGAGCAGAAACCATAACACTCTTTGCAAATGAATGAAATTCCACAGGATTCTTTGTTGATTTGCTACCAGCGCTATAACCTGGAAGTCTCCTCCCTCTCCCCATCCACTCCCCAGATTGTTATCTTTAACCACCCCCCCCCCCCCATCCTCTACTTGCGCCATTTGCCCTTGGACAGGGAAAGACTGTGGATACCATATTGCAAAGATATAATAACAATAGCAACAGCAGAAAAATTTTTAAGTTGAACTCTTTACTGGGTTCTTACTAAGTGCCAGGTACTATTCTTGGCAATTTTACACATTAACTTAGTTAATTCTCACAACAGTGGCCTGGAAACACACTGTAATAGTCCTCCTTTGTAGGTAAGGGACTGGGGCATAGAGAGTTCAAATAACTGGCCCAAGGTTATACAACTAAATGTGTTCCTCTCTTAGTCACCACTCTTCTGCTTGGGGTAAAGGACCAATTAAGGCACCTATACAATGGACTAATGTTAATTCCTAAATGGAAAATCAGGGATTAGAAAGAGTGGGAGGGAAGAACATCTTATGTCACTTCCAGGGGAAACGATTTAAGACATTTAACCTCTCTAACCCAGTAACATCCTTTTGGAATGTGTGAGTTCTGAGTCATCCTCAGGGTGCCCCGCATCCAACAGATGACACTAAATACTTGGCCATAGCAACTTGAATGCATTCCTCCATGTGGATAATACCTTTGGGAAAATGGTGAATGGTAAGTTCCCATCATACACCTTTCCAGGGACCCACACAAGGTCACATTTGTCCACATGTGGGGGTGTTACTGGCTGCTGCAGGCAGGTGGGTCAGATAAAGTGTAAAGTCTAACTGGCATTGGGATCTCATTCTGACCCAAGGTAAGTGGAACAGAGCCAGTTTGTGGTTTCTACATGCCTTTGTTGTTTAGTCATTAAGTCATGTCCGACTCTTTTGTGACCCCATAGACTATAGCCCACCAGGCTCCTCTGTCCACAGAATACTCCAGGCAAGAATACTGGAGTGGGTTGTCATTTTCTTCTCTAGGGTATCTTCCCGACCCAGGAATCAAACCTGACTCTCCTGCATTACAGGTAGATTCTCTACCACTGAGCCATTTGGGAAGCCCTCCACATGCCTTTGCTGCTGCTGCTGCTAAGTCGCTCCAGTTGTGTCCGACTCTGTGCGACCCCATAGACGGCAGCCCGCCATGCTCCTCTGTCCCTGGGATTCTCCAGGCAAGAATACTGGAGTGGGCTGCCATTTCCTTCTCCAATGCATGAAAGTAAAAAGTGAAAGTGAAGTCGCTCAGTTGTGTCTTGACTCTTAGCGATCTCATGGACTGCAGCCTACCAGGCTCCATCCTTGGGATTTTCCAGGCAAGAGTACTGGAGGGGGTTGCCATTGCCTTCTCTATACATGCCTTTGGCCCAAAGGAAAAACTCTGGGAATTTAGCTTTACTGGGACCTTATCATCCCACATTCCTTCTTAGAGATATACTCACCATGAAGAACCTGTGATGGGTGTCATCTGGAAGAGCTTCTTGAAGGAGCTCCTGGAGCTTCATCATTTTTGCTATGCACCCCTGGAGGTACGTGTGGGCTCAGCTGCTCAGTCGTGTCCAACTCTGCAACCCCATGGACTATAGTCCACCAGGCTCCCCTGTCCATGTAATTTTCTAGGCAAGAATACTGGCGTAGGTTACCATTTCTTTCTCTAGGAGATCTTCCAGACCTAGGACTGAACCCACGTCTCCTGCGTCTCCTGCACTGGCAGGGAGATTCTTTGCCCTGAGCCACCTGGGAAGCCCTGGAGGATCAGTGTGCAAATATGGGCAGAGATGAAAGATTCCCACCACTCAGTCTAACTCTGACTGTGGGCTTAGGTTGGGTTTGCAGAATGACTTACTGTTTTTAGTAACTGAGAGTTGAGTATAACATGGTAGACCTCTTAGAGAGGTCACCCACAAAGCTGGGTCCCTTTGAGTCCTTTGGGGAACTCCATGAGAGGGAGCAGTGGAGCTCCATTGGCTCAAAATGGGCAGTTGGCACTGAGGGCTGAGCGCTGGTGCCCACCTGCTGACCAGCAGCCCAAAGCAGAAATGGTGCACCACGCTCTGTGCCTGCATGCCCCATGTGTGTGCTTCGGGCATTTGGGAAGAGGCAGCCCCACATCATAAAAACTCCCTGAAAGCCACTGAGGTACCTCTGCAAGAAAGGTAATGGACTGTACTGAAAGCCTAGCTTTGACTGATGTGAGGTTTGGGACTCTACCCAGGTAAGAATCCATGCAGCAAGGAGACCAGAGAAGGCGAATGACCCGGGGTAGGGCCAAACTGTTTACCAGCAGATGTGTTTTTGAAAATCTTCCTTAACTGGTCATGGCAGCGGAAAATATCCTGCTGTTAAACGCATCTGCAATCCGCTGCTCTCCCAGTCCACCTACAAAAATTTTGACCTTTAAAGAAATGATGGAGAAGCTGGTGATTTTTTTCTATGGCATTGAAGCTCAGTCTATTTTAGGCTCCAAGGCAATTGCAGCCCTCTTTGCTCCCTATTTCGCATCACTTTTAAGTCTTGTCCTGGCCACTACAAACCCTTCAGCACTTCTCTCTGTGCAATCACTCGAGTCAAGATCTGTGATTTGCAGATGACATGTACATTTCTTGGCTGATGGTTACAGATGACATGTACATTTCTTGGCTGATGGTTGCTGAAGCAGTTTGTAAATCTAAGGCAGTTGAGGAGTCAGGGGTGGCGGAAGAGCAGATTACAACTGGAAAACTGTAATGCCACCCTAAATTTCTATTTTCATGCAAGTGTATAACTTCTTTCTCATTATTTTGATTGGAAGAAAAGTAACTCAGTATTCCTGTTGGTATGAATTACTGTATCCATGTTCTTGATGATCAAGCAATTGGCTGATTTCTGCTGTTTGTCACTCCTAAGAGAGTGCAGTACCTTAGAAACCTGGGTTGGGGAATGGGCATTATTAAAAATTTTCACCCCCCAAAAGTCCAAATACAAAGATAAAAATCTTAGGCTCTTCTTATTATGACAATCTGTTATAAGGATGCATCAAATGACATTCAGCTTCCTGAGCTTTAAAACAATGATGGGTGCATTCTGGATCATCTTTCATGTATCTATTAACTAAATATGAGCAAATATTTGCTCATACCAAATCATGAGCAAAGTTATTTCAGTGTCATTTATTGAAACATTCACTCACTTAAAAAAGACCACCTTAATGAAAAATAAGGCTTACTTTGTTTTTAAGCAGACATGACATGTATATTAATATAATGTGATCTGAAACACATATTAATGAGATTTGCATCAGAAGGATTATTGAGGTTCTGTGTTCAGACACTGAGAAAAGCCAAATGGGTGTATCATGCCCCTATTCCTAATCTTCAAAAGCAAATTTATTGAAGTGTCTCAATTTTGCCACACACCCTAATATCTGCATATGGGTCCAGATTCCTAATCCTGTTACACTATGAGGCTGCAGATTAACAGAATGTATAAACAATGCCTCTGTCACTACAGATGAATACAGACTGCTAAATCAAGTGTGGGTGAGCTTTGTGAGAGTGATTCCTTATCTCAGGGAGACTTTGCACTAAACGTTGTCCAAATCCTGAAAAAACAAAAATAAAGAAGCAGTGGTAGCCTCTGGTATTTTTTCCCTTCATCTAATTCAAAGGAAGTTCATTGTTGAGTGGAAGCTACCATATAACTGCTTCAATAACAAATAAGAAGCAAAGAAAAGGAATTAACATGTAAAGAAACTTCCATCATGTCTTAGATGTTTAACAGGCATTATTCCAGTTCATAAGAAATCAATAAAATAAGTATTCATTGAGATTTCACATTCAGTGTTCTATATTGAAACTGTGGGCTTCCCTAGTAGCTCAGCTGGTAAAGAATTTGCCTGCAATAAGGAGAACCCAGTTTGATTCCCGGGTCGGGAAGATCCACTGGAGAAGGGATAGGCTACCCAACCCAGTATTCTTGGGCTTCCCTAGTGGCTCAGATGGTAAAGAATCTATCTGCAATGCAGGAGACCTAGATTCGACCCCTGGGTTGGGAAGATCCCCTAGAGGAGGCCATGGCAACCTACTCCAGTATTCTTGCTTGGAGAATCCTCATGGACAAAGGAGCCTGGTGGGTTCCTTTGTGGGTGGGTTCCTGGTGGGCTCCAGTCCATGGGGTCGAAAAGAGTCAGACATGACTGAGCGACTAAGCACAGCACAGCACACTGAAATTGTATTACGTCATTGCAGTCTATGTATCTGTCCCCTTTACCCTTTTACTACTGTTAAAACACTATATTAAATATGAGAATGTTTGTGGAGTCCCTGAAACCTTTGAAAATCCCCCAGCCCATAAAACCCCAATAAGGAAACAAGTAGAGAATAAAGTCATGATACTGTGAATTTCCAGATGTTCAGGTTGGTTTTAGAAAAGGCAGAGGAACCAGAGATCAAATTGCCAACATCTGCTGGATCATTGAAAAAGCAAGAGAGTTCCAGAAAAACATCTATTTCTGCTTTATTGACTATGCCAAAGCCTTTGACTGTGTGGATCACAATAAAATGTGGAAAATTATGAAGGAGATAGGAATACCAGATCACCTGACCTGCCTCTTGAGAAACCTGTATGCTGGTCAGGAAGCAACAGTTAGAACTGGACATGGAACAACCGACTGGCCCCAAATAGGAAAAGGAGTACGTCAAGGCTGTATATTGTCACCCTGCTTATTTAACTTCTATGCAGAGCACATCATGAGAAATGCTGGGCTGGAAGAAGCACAAGCTGGAATCAAGATTGCCAGGAGAAATATCAATAACCTCAGATATGCAGATGACACCATCCTTATGGCAGAAAGTGAAGAAGAACTAAAGAGCCTCTTGATGAAAGTGAAAAGGAGAGTGAAAAAGTTAGCTTAAAGCTCAACATTCAGAAAACGAAGATCATGGCATCTGGCCCCATCACTTCATGGGAAATAGATGGGGAAACAGTGGCTGACTTTATTTTTTGGGGCTCCAAAATCACTGCAGTTAGTGATTGCAGCCATGAAATTAAAAGACGCTTACTCCTTGGAAGAAAAGTTATGACCAACCTAGACAGCATATTAAAAAGCAGAGACATTACTTTGCCAACAAAGGTCCATCTTGTCAAGGCTATGGTTTTTCCAGTAGTCATGTATGGATGTGAGAGTTGAACTCTAAAGAAAGCTGAGTGAAGAATTGATGCTTTTGAACTGTGGTATAGGAAAATACTCTTGAGAGTCCCTTGAACTGCAAGGAGATCCAACCAGTCCATCCTTAAGGAGATCAGTCCTGGGTGCTCTTTGGAAAGACTGATGTTGAAGCTGAAACTCCAATACTTTGGCCACCTGATGGGAAGAACTGACTCATTTGAAAAGACCCTGATGCTGGGAAAGATTGAGGGAAGGAGGAGAAGGGGACGACAGAGGATGAGATGGGTGGATGGCATCATCGACTCAATGGATGTGAGTTTGGGTAGGCTCTGGGAGTTGGTGGCAGTTCAAGGAGTCGCCAAGAGTCAGACACGACTAGTGACTGAACTAACTGAATTGATTGAGCTAAATGACTCATTCCTGCCTCCCAGGGCAGTCAGTTCAGAGTCACGTCTCAGCGAAACTACAAATTACTACACGCTATGGACTTTCAGGGTCATTTAAAGAACACGCAAAGCCGTGAATGCTAAACCCATGAGCCAAGGGCTTATTGTGTTACCTGCGTCAGCATGACACTCAATTTTAGTGAGAGTCAAAATAGCATCCATTTAAATGAACCACTACAAGCTTTTATAGGATTTCAAATTTCTGACTTCTCTGTTTTGGCTTTTGCTATTTTCTCAAAGCCAACATAAAGTCTAGGTGTCCTGATGGCTCCTTAGAGAAACTGCAGAAAAATCATTAGAGACAACATTCACAAAGCTTGAGGCAAAGGTTGAGGTATGTCCCCTTGTAAATTTCCCAAACAAGAAAACAAGTATAACTGTAGAAAATAAAATTGCATTTTCAAAAGTGTATGAATCAGCCATTTAATTTTTTTTTAATTGAAGGACAATTGCTTTACAGAATTTTACTGTTTTCTGTTAAACCTCAACATGAATCAGCCATAGGTATATATATATTCCCTCCCTTTTGAACCTCCCTCCCAACTCCCTCCCCATCCCACCCCTCTAGGTTGATACAGAGCCCCTGTTTGAGTTTCTTGAGCCATACAGCAAATTTCCGTTGGCTATCTATTTTACATATGGTAATGTAAGTTTTCATGTTACTCTTTCCATACATCTCACCCTCTCCTTCCCTCTCTGCATGTCCATAAGTCTATTCTCTATGTCTGTTTCTCCATCTTTGCCCTGTAAATAAATTCTTCAGTACCATTTTCCCAGATTCCATATATACGCATTAGAATACTATATTTATCTTTCTCTTTCTGACTCACTTCACTCTGTATAATAAATTCAAGGTTCATCCACCTCATTAGAACAGACTCAGATGCATTCTTTTTTATGTGAATCAGCCATTTTAGGTTGTGAAACATAAGTCACAGTTTTATTGATTTTGTTACTGGGTAGAAATTCACAAATTTATCATTCATATAGAGAATAAAAGCAAAGAAAACTATAATCACTTTGGGCTGCCTCTACCATTGATAATGTCTATCTGGCTTGAGTCATGTTTGCTTCCTATAGAAATCTGCATGTTGAACTTAGAATTGTTCAAAACACTATTTTTAAAATTCTAGGGATGTCCCCAGCAGTCCAGTGGTAAAGACTCCAGGTTTCCACTGCAAGGGGGGTGGGTTCAGTCCCTGTTTGGGGAACTACAATCCCACATGTCATGTAGTGCAGCCAAAATTTATTAAAAAACAACAGAAAATAAATTTCTAATTCAATTCACTCAGTCTATAATTGGGTTCTATTTTTGATAACAGAGATAATTCAAACATATGTCAAAATAAAAGCCTATTTTTTGCTATTTTTGAAGATCGATCTCCTCAGACTACCTCTTCAATAGATTTGCCTAAATTTCCCCCTTTATATGCTTCCCCATTCCATCTCCTCCACTTCACCACCTTTTCCTTCAGTTGGTTCTGAACTCCTGGAGCAGCCTATGTGCCTAAGTGCTCAGTCGTGTCCAACTCTCTGTGACTCTATGTACCATAGCCTGCCAGGCTCCCCTGTCCATGGAATTCTCCAGACAAGAATACTGGAGTGGGTTGCCATTTCCTACTTCAGGAGATCTTTCTGACCCAGGGATCAAATCTGCATCTTCTGAATTGGCAGGCATATATATATATATATATATACCATTGCACCATCTGGGAAGCCCCAGAAGAGGCCTGAAAACCATCCTAACATCTCAGAGCTACAAGCACCAATCAATTGCAATGCTTCAGAGCCATCAACAGTGATTCATAGGCCCTCACCAAAGCCTGATATGTCAGTTGCTACTAAATGTTGTGGCTTCCCAGGTGGCACAGTGGTCAAGAACTCACCTGCCAATGCAGAAGACACAGGTTCAATCCTTGGGTCAGGAAGATCTCCTGGAGTAGGAAATGGCAACCCATTCCAGTGTTCTTGGCTGGAAAATTCCATGGACAGAGAAGAGCCTAGTGGGCTATAGTCCCTGGGGACACAAAGAGTTGGACACAACTGAGTGACTGAGCATGTATACACTAAATGTTGAGTATCTTTTATCCCAAAGCTCACCAATATTTGCACAGTAGAATGCAAAAGGATACACATGTCCTATTTATAAGGCCCATGGTGGGTAGGCTCTCATATGTTTGTCCCAGCCACTTCATCTGCAACTCTAAGACAGGGTTGCTCTGCCCTCCATGTTTGGTTGGATAGTGGATTGAGATGACCTGAAATTGTAGGACTGGGGATAGAATGGTTTAAAACAGCAGAAATGTCCCCTGGGGCAGAAATACCAACATCATACCAACCCTGAACACAGATGTGATTCTGCCAGATTCTCTTGGGTAGAAGTTATATCAATACAGCAATTTACGTGTTGTCCATAAGAGTTAACATAAGCTGCTTCCAGTGGTGTTCAAAGTGCTCAACTGAACGGCCTGGGCTTTTGGGAATTGGAGAGTTCTCCTCTTCCTGTGTTCTTATGTATGTATCATTTGCCATAAGAGTCAGAGTTCAAGCTGGTCACTTTTTACATGAATGAGTTCGTGTGTCTAATTCCTAAATCCCACATATCCCTCTCTCTCTCTCTGTCTTTGTCTCTCTCTCTCTTTTTTTTTGCCCCAGGAGGGTAAACAGAAGCTCAGAGAAGATGCTAACCCTGTGTGCAAAGGACTTGAAAGATTGCAAGTCCCAGGTACCCTGACTTCCTAGACCAAAGAAATAAGCACAATCTTGTAGAAGAAACTCTTTGGCCTTTAGAAAAATAACTCTTGCAGGAAAACATAGTTGTCTTCTTCTATATAAATCTATATCAGAGCCATATATTAAAAGAATGCCTTTCACCAAAAAATTCATCAGATTTATAAAAGGGATTTTAATAGTCAAGCAGGACTAAATAAATTAGAAATTGGTTATACCTTTGGTTATCTTTCTAAGTTCCTTTGAGCACCAAGCTTGTGAGCACGGACTCATTTGCACAATTAGCTTAACTAATATATCTGATTTTAAGGCCTACATCTGTGGAAAATTAGATCAGAAATGTTTCTGGTTTCAAATTCCATTTTACTCTGGAAATAACAGATCACAAGAGTTTACACAAGTTAAATAAATGTAGCCAAATATACTCCTACTTCCTGAATCTGTGAATGATCTGGTGATACTGAGGAAGCAATTACAATCTTAATTGGCATCAAATGATAGAAAATTTGTTTCATGGTAAATATTCATTCTCTGTTATCAGGTCTATTATTTGCATTAGAGATATGACATTTAGCCTTGTAGAAAGAGCCCAATTTCATTTGCTTTTTAAATGCATTTTAATTGAGGATTAGAAACCAATCTTTTGTGGAGATTGCACAGGAGAATTTTATAGTTTTGTTCAGATAACACCAAAACAAACTTTTAACATTAAATTTCTCTGAATAAAAATTAGTCTCAGTTGTTCAAGCACCATTGAGTGAGATCAAAAAACAAAGGCGGGTTCATTGAAAAATGTGATAAAGGCAGTACCAACTGCTGTATAACTAACATCCTAAAACTCAGTCACTTGAAAACTTTATTTATTATTTGTTATCTCTCAAGGTTCTGTGAGTTATTGGGCTTAGCTGTGTGGTTTTCACTTGAAATTTCTCACAGGACTGCAGCTGGGACTGGAGTCTCCTGGAGAACTGACCATGTTGACGTCTACAATGGATTCTTTCCTCCCACACGTCTTTCAGGCTGGATAGAATATCTGGAGGCTGGCTAGGTATCCCTTTACACGTGGCTAACTTGGGTTCCTCACAGCATGGAGGTATCAGGGAAGTCAGGTTCTAACACAGAAGCTGGCTTTTCCCAGAGCGAATATTCCAAGACTGTCATGCAGAAGTTGTAAGGTATCTGGTAACCTAGCCTAGAAGTCCATGCAGCACCCTTCTGTTGTATTCTACCAGAAAAAGCACTTGTATGCTAGCTCAAATTCAACAAGGTGGAAGAAGAAACTTCATCTCTAGATGGAAGGATGGTATATTCAAATAGAGAGGGGAGGAATTGATAGCAGTCATCTTGAAGACAAAGTATCACATACTTCTAGTGTGTCTATCAGATGGCTTTGGAAGAAATTCCCACTTAGTTTTCCCATATAGAACATGTGGATATTAGAAACAGACAGATACATTAATCAAAACCAAGTGTTGGTAGAAATTTCTATAATCTGCAAGTTCCTGGTGAGAGCACGGCATTTCTCTCTCTCTCTCTCTACAAGAGGGAAAAATCAGGAAGGGAAGGTTTCCAGTCTTTTACCACAAACTCCCTCAATCCTCCCTTGGGAAGACGAGAGACTCATATGGGGGTGTGATTAGAAGTAGCTGAACTGTGAAACTGACCCTCCATTGGTTTTTCTTTTCATTCCCTTCTTTTTAGATGGCTGGCGACCACCACTTGGCAAGGACTAAATGGCAAGTCTACCTAATTTGGGGCTTGGGCTTTGGGCCCCCACATCTTTGAAATATTCTCCAGCCCAGGGACCTTGAAAATGGATTTCTCCATTGGTTCACCTCTTAGGGGTTATTTGTAGCCCCAGCTCCAACAGTAAGATTCTCAAACATCCATTCCTTCTCAAAACATTTTCTGAGGATAAAATTTTAGTTGAAGAGCACTCTTTTTCTTCTGCTACCATTCATTGGGTATTGATTTTGTGTCAGTCACTGTTCAGAGTTTTAAATTTCTTAGCAGGTTTAATCTTCGCAGCAACTCTATGGAATGAATATTGTCTCCCTACTTTTCCAGTCAGGAATCTGAGGCCCAGGGTCCCACAGTGGCCATGTGGTGACACCAGGTTGGGAGCCCAGATGGCCGACCTTCAAAACCTGTGTTGTTACCAGTGTGCTGTTCTGCATCATAAACTAGCTTCCTACATGCTTTCATTCGCAGGTATTTTGTGACTGATGATGTTTTCATGTGACTTCTGTTTCAGAAAATTTTTCTATCAAATGATGATAATAATAGTAGTTAATACATATTGTGCCCTTCTTTTGCATCTGGCGCTACACACTTCCAAGGATGAACTTATCTAATCCTCATAATAATCCTGCGATTGTGTTTAGTCACTCAGTCGTATCCAGCTCTTTGCAGCTGCATAGCCCACCAGGCTCCTCTGTCCATGGGGCTTCTCCAGGCAAGAATACTGAGGTGGGTTGCCATGGCTTCCTCCAGGGGGCCTTCCCAACCCAGGGATCAAACCCAGGTCTCCCGCATTGCAGGCGGATACTTTTACCATCTGAGCCAACAGGGAAGCCCAAGAATACTGGATTGGGTAGTCTATCCCTTCTCCAGGGGATCTTCCCAACCCAAGAATTGAATTGGGGTCTTCTGCATTGCAGATGGATTCTTTACCAGCTGAGTTACTAGGCAAAGCAGGTTCAAGGTCATTCTGGAGGACACTGGGAAGAACGGTTTCTGGGATACAGGGAAATTCTCTTATTCCTCAATGTCTTCTTTATTGATGTCTGATGCTTCTTCATTCAAAGACAGCATAGAAAGAAAGCTTAATATTTATACACACATTGAAAGGTACGGCATTGACTTAACACCTCACTACATGTATCAGGAGTGCAGTTTCAAGAGTAGGTTCCGATGGGGGGACAGGTGACATGTTCAGGGGCTAGGTTATGCTTCAAGAAAAGGGGTGCCACAAAGGGAGAGAAGAAAGTAAAACATAAATGAGGAGAGGCTGATTTCCCTCCACTCCAAATCTTTCCAGGGAAGGCCCTTTTCCTATTACATTCTTACCCAGTAACTCATCCTTTCCCCAGAGTTCTTGAATGCAGCAGCTACTGAGAAAGTAGCCCGTCTGAAAGTATATTTCCTGCTGTTTATCTGTTTCCAGAACTGGCTGAAGTTTACTTTTTGGTACTCCAGAGACCTAGCTTCTTCTTGCCTTCTTCCAGTGTGGTCTATTTAATCTCCTGTCGTGTGGGAAATTATGTTCAAAATCTCCGTGATCCTCTGTCCATAGTAAGTTATGCATGTAGTGACACGTACATGCCACAAGGTCTTGAGATTATATCTGCAATGTGTTGCTGCCGACTGTTGATCAAGATAGGCTGGAAGAAAAACATTATTTTCAGGTGTGAAAAACCGTCACCTTTATCAAATAATTTTTCTTGCATTTTTCCCAAGACGTTGTAGCCTATTTAAACTTGGGAGGTTAAGTTTGTAGCATTCATTATGACTGAAAATTTAGTTCACACAATCAGGATGCTCTCTTTATTAGGTGTTACTGTTAAACAATATTAAAATAAACACAATGTGGCTGGCCTTTTGTAAGCTACATGGCACGTTTACGTCTTTGCCTGGTTTCTTAATTGCATTTATTCATCTTTCCAACTGCTAGTGCCACGGCCACCCACAATATTTGCTATTTGGGGCTATGTGGTTTACATTTTATACTGTCCGATGATGGCTCTTGATGGAGGGCATCCTATCTGAGTGGTTTGTAGTGTGTTGTGGTTTGAATTCTTGGCAGGCAGATTGTCATCAAGCCCCGTCCTTGTCTCTGCATTCTACCTTTAGAAATGGAGGATGAGGAATCTTTAAAGATGCAATTAAGAATCTCATGACAGTAGAGGAGAGAGACTGTGGAAACCCCAAAGTATACCCCTCAGCTTTTTAAAATCATGTGGAGGATCATGAAGATCATTAAGGTGAAATATTCCAACAAAGAAGCCAGCTGTGAGATTAAAGACCCTATGCCTGGTTATTTAAAAACAATGAAAAAGGTAGACTTCCTCTCTCACCTTGTTCCAAAAGAATTGCAACAGTTGAGTTGTTCAGATCCAGTTTCAGACCTGCCAAATACTGATCAACATTCTCAGTATCTTTAAGCTTTTTCTTTTTTTAATGTAAAAGCAGTATTGAGGGCAGATTTGAGTGCAGGAAAATTATACATCATCCGATTTCCCTAATACCAATTTTTGCACCTTTATCATCTTTTCCCTATATAGATCAATGTTTTCTTTCATAGTTAACATCATAAGATATATTCTATTCTGTAAAGTTTTATCTTTTAACGTTGTACGGGATACATTGTTCCATGTAGCCACGTGTATCAAAACTGGTTACATGCATACATACCTCACTTATTGTTTTTACTGTTGAATAATGACTTTAGAATGAATTTTTCATAGGTAAGGTTACTGGTTCAAATTGTATTAATATTCTAATGATCCTTAATAACTCATCATACTCTTTCCAAGGAGGTACAGGAATTGTGCATGTCATGCCAACAGTATGAAAGTAGAAATTTAATTTCAATGTAACAGTGGATGCTACCAGTGTTACCATATTTTCTACTGTAATGGAGACCCCGAAAAGCTTAAATACAAACCTGGTTGATTATTGAGTCAACACCTTGGCATCTATCTTCTTGGAAAGAAATGAGCTAAGTAGGAAGAACCAGCTAAAATGACCACTGGACAGTCTGTGCTCGCTGGACCCACCGGGTGAGGGGTTTTGCAGAATGGTTCATCATCTCTTCTGGCGAGGGGCCAACCGTACCAGCACCACTTCAGGCCTCAGGCCGAGAAGACAGGTACAGCCTTGTCGGTGTCAAGGAAGAACATGGGTAGCAGGAGACCTGAGAGTGAATGAAAATTGAATTATCTGTACTTCTAGGACTTGTCTATTGAGAAACAGCAGTGCTGGCAACCATTTACTACCAACAAGAGGCAGTTCCTAGAGAAGAATATAAAATATGCTCTGCTCAACCCCACAGAACTCAGAGTGTCTCACAATGGCCAATTTATTATTTTTACCCTGTCCAGTGACATGGAAGGATGCATCAGGGAGCTGCTAGCCTCTGCGATGAATAACTTAAGTCAGGCTGCAACATGTGAAATAATTCAGCTGATGAGGATTTATAACACTAGCTAGATTTTTCGCTTTCTTTGGGGTTCATGAAGCATGGTGTTGCGAGATATCACAGGAGTCCCGTGCTGAAGTTACATGTCTATTTCTCTTCCTTATTTTTATTTTTTGGTATTTTCATATTATTTTATTGCCTAGTTCAGATATCTTTCTAAGCAGGGTCCAGTCTCCTAGGGGACTCGTCTCTTCTGACTTTGAAAATTAGAACCACAGACAGATCAGACTTCTAAATACTCTGTTTTTATACTCCCTTCTAGTCCCAGATGGTTTTGACTGCCTGATGCTGTGTGGACTGTGTTGGGCTGCAATTTATTTTGTTCAATTATTTACATGCACTTGGCCAAATAAGAGGGTGGCAATGTAACACAGGCATACAATTTCAGCCCATCTCATTCCCAGGTCCTATGTCAATTTGCAGGATGGCTGGTTAGATCTGCAAAGGAAATTCCATCCTCTGTCGGTGGAAAAGACGGCTTTCAGGAGCTACATGTGGCAGGACTCTTCTCTTTGCAGGTGAGGTCTAGGCAAATTTCATGGTACTGAGGAGAGCCTGACTCTTTTTGCTCCAGGAGACCCAGAGGACTAGGACACTGGGCGATCACACATCCTAACCTCTGTACAACTACATGGATGTTAGAGCTGGAAGGGATTTCAGAAAAACAGCTGGTCAAACTCTCTACCTTCTTCTGATCCTCATTGTTCACAGGGCCAGTTATTTGCAACATTGCTTTTTGTGTGTGTGTTGTCCTTTGGAAACCATGTTAAAAGCTATTCTTTCCTAAGTTACCCTGTGGACCTTCCAATTCCTATTTTAACTGGGAAATTTTAACAAGATCCTTCAAATGGTTAAGAAAGGAGAAAAACATTTGCGGAAGTGGAATTTGGAGAGGAGCTATGGTTTTTCTTTGTTGACAAATCCCCTTTTGACCTCTTAACATCGCTGAATCAAGTCCCAGTGTTTGAGAGGTTATTGCCTGACCACAGGTTAAATATTTTAATATTCGCTGATTGGAGGAAAGTATCATGGGCAACTAAAGCCAGATCCTTGAATGCTGAGGGCGTTAGTGGCTCCATAAAATGTAAATGCATCCTTAATTATCTCAAGTCACTGCACGCCCAAGTAGTTCTTTTACAAGAAAAACACAGCTTACTGATAATGAGCACGAAAATTACTAAGAGATTGGTGGGGTAAATCTCTTAAACCTCTTCTCTTGTTTTTTTTCTTCTCCAAATTTTGATGTGACTTTGCTCATTTGCATGTGCATCCCTTTCTAGATGGTACAGATAAATACAGAGCCTCAATGGATTTGGGGGGTTGGGATTACAGCAGTTTCTGCCTTGGGGGGCTAGCTCTAAAGATGATTATTATTATCATCATGGCCTGGATCCATGAAGCTTTGGGGGTCTTAAGAAACGCAGATTATATCCCGTAGTTGCAGTGATTTTATTTTTAAGTGTATATATTATCTATTATTTTAGGGTCATGGTGTCCCCAGGAGACAGATATTTTACTGCCCTTTTTTTCAGTGGGAACACAGGAGGACAAATGACTTCTCTTTGGCCATTCAATTTATAAATGGGAATTGGGGGCTGAACCTCAGGTCTTCCAGCCTTCAGCCCTGGGCTCTCTCTTTCAAAAAGCACCCTCATCTCTTCAAGTCCAGTAAGGGAAGTGATGGGGATGGCAGAAGGGGCCCTAACGGAGGTCCTGTCCGTGTTCCATACACTGAGGAGGGGTTCCATACACTGAGGGGTCTAGGATCCTCACTGACATCTGGGGATGTGCCAAGAAGTAAGTGTGTTCACTGTGAGGGCAAAGGCTGGACACCTCAACTCAACCTCAGGCAGAAGAGCAATGTTTCTGACTATCAACAGTGAAGTCTGTTCTCACATGTCAAATATCCAAGACAGCTCTACCTGTTACAGAAACCAAGGTGGCTGAAAGAGACAAGCAGCACTCGGAGATGCAGAACAACAGGGTTTATTCAGCACTGGTGCAGGCTCAGTGGAGTCACCTCCAGAGGCTGATCGCCCAGCCTTTGTTCTGGGTATCTTTTATACAGGACAGACGTCTGGGTCTTCAGAACTTTCCCGCTAAAGCAGCTCAGCTCCTCCCTCCCCAGATAGCTTAGGTTTCCACCAACGCAATGAGCAAGCAAGATTACAGAAGTGGAGGTGGTGGGTGGTGAGCAAAAGCTGTTTAAGCAAGAAAACAGAGGCAGAAGGCAGAAAGTTGTTTTTGTAGATCGGGGTTGGCATTCTAGCTGAGGGTTTCCACCTCATACCAACACACTGACCCTGACTGGCTGAGACTTCAGCATTACCTACCTGCTTCTTGAACATCGTAACTGGGGTGACGGCTAGGCTTTTTGCATAAAAGCTGCTATGCAAAATTACACTCCCAGACTTTGCCTGACTATCAGAATAAAGTTAAGATCTTTAAAAGTAAAGTCTCTGAAATCTGGGGCAGTCCTGCCACGACTGAGATCTGGAAAGGCAGAAGAGACGATCACGTGAGGTCGAGCCCCTCTGTGACCCCACCCTCACCGCACACTGTGTTGGGCCCTTGTTACTCACCCTTGCCTCGTCTCTGGCTGCCCTTAACCTAACCTAATGTGCTCCCTCCCATTTGCCCTGAGAGGTGAACCAGCTCCACCACGGCAGGCTGATAAAGCACTGGCTTTATAGGCATGGGAATCTATGCAATCAAAGCACCCTGAATTTAGAAAAGTTCCACCCTTGATTTAATGCTCCATTGTTATTTTCTTGAAATTCTTAATAAATTTTGGACACGGAGCCCCAAGTTTTCATTTTGCAGAGGGCCCTGGGTATCACAGAGGTCAATCCTGCCAACACCATCAGGTTTCCTGACATCCCAGGTCCCAGACCTGGGAGGAAGCTTAGAAGCCATTGTCTAGTTCCATCCTTGCAGCTGACAGAGAAAGAGACGGAGAGCCACAACTGGGGTGACTGGCCTGAGGTCACTCAGGAAGTCAGAGGCAGAGACATAGCTGAGACCATCACTGCTAGCTGAGTGCTCCTTCTCCTGTACCGTGATCCTAAAGCCACCTCCCAAGCATAGGAGGAGGTCTTTGTCAGGGTTGGGCATGACAGCTGTGGTGTCTCTCTCAGACACCTTTTTTCCTCCTTAGCTTTGGCCATAGAAACAGGGACAGTGACAACAACCTTCTTTCTGCCCTACCAATCAGTACTCCTACATTGCCTACATAAAGCACTTCTTAAAAGCTTGAAGAAAACAACAGATAATGGAAAGCTCTGGCCTAAGACAAGAGTTTCAACCACAGCATCAAAACAAAATTTTGTCTCAGTCAAAAAAAAGAGATGCCCCAAGGAGATGATGATTAGTATGAATTAAATTAGCTGTGCTTGTGAATGATTCGTACCCATACTTGGATAATCATACCTGTCAGTGTAATTGACTTCCAGAGAACCTTATTTTGCTGGGATGATGATGCACTTTCTCGTGTAAGAACTGTGCCTGCTACTGAGTAATACCCTTGGGAGGGTATCCGCATGTGATGTCATCTGCTGTGGGAAGAAGAGTGGTTGAGAACCGAGGGTATGCTAGGCATTTACTCCTCTCTGTTCTCCAAGATTTATGCTAACCCAGATCAGGAGAAAAGCACCTATTTGTGTCGTATCTCTGAAGCTGGATTGCCTACACAAAATCGAAGGCTGCTGCTGCTGCTAAGTCGCTTCAGTTGTGTCCAACTCTGTGCGACCCCATCGAAGGCATACCTCATTTTATTGCGCTTGGGTTTACTGTGTTTTTTACAGATTGAAGGTTTACGGCAACCCTGTATTAAGCAAGTCTACCAATATCATTTTCCCAACAGCATTTGCTCACTTCGTGTCTCTGTGTCATGTTTTGATAATTCTTGCAAATTTTCAAACCCTCCACTGGTAAAAAGATTATGATTCCCTGAAGGCTCAGATGATGATTAGTGTTTTTTTCTTTTTAGCAATAAATTATTTCTAAAGTCTTTATTGAATTAGTTACAATATTGTTTCTGTTTTATGTTTTGGTTTTTTGGCTGTGAGGCATGTGGAATCTTAGCTCCCCAACTGGGGATCAAACCCACACCCCATGCATTAGAAAGGGAAGGTGTTTAACAACTGGACTGCTGGGGAAGTCCCCTAAAGTATTTTTAAATTAAGGTATATACAGTTTTTTTTAGACGAGTCCATTGCACACTTAACAGACCATACCAGGGGTCCCACCCACCTAGGCCACGGAAAGTAATCAAAGCTTCATCTGCCACTCCTCATGGTTCCCCATTGCTTGCATTACCACCTGAACCATCCCCTCTTTCCCCTCTGTCCATGGAAAAATTGTCTTCCATAAAACTGGTCCCTGCTGCCAAAAAGACTGGGGACCTCTGGACTACACTGTGTAAGGAATGTGTTAGTCACTCAGTCATGTCCAACTTTGTGACCCCCTGGGCTATAGCCCACCAGGCCAGGCTCCTTTGTCCATGGAATTCTCCAGACAAGAATACTAGAGTGGGTAGCCATTTCCTCCTCCGGGAAATGATCCCAACCCAGGGATCGAACCTGGGTCTCCTGCATTGCAGGCGGATTCTTTACCATCTGAGCCACCAGGGAAGCCCACACTATAGTATAACTATAACTTTTAAATGTGCTGGGAAACCAAAAAATTCATGTGACTCACATTATTGCAATATCCACTTTATTGCAGTGATCTAGAACTGAATATACCTGCAACCTGCCTGATATATACCTGTATAATTTCACAGTATTCCAGGTTACTTACTAAGAGCTGATTTAACACACCTATAGCACTACCGAAACATCTTTGCACATTGCGTGGCATTGCTTTCAAAAACATTCAGTACGTTGAAGGTCCTTCATATTAAGATCCACTCAAACTTACGACCTATGGTAAAGTTTGTTTCTTCTGGTGAAGTAGCAAACAGAGGGGACTGCTTAATCCATTGGGTTTCCTTCACTGATTGTTTTGGTTGCTAGGAAGCAAGGATGGTCAGAACTAGGTTCTTTTGTTTTCAACTGCTCACTCCTTTATATTTTAATAAATGTTTTCCTTCTTGGCTTTTTGTTTTAATAAATTTAAAAGCTACAGAGACATGCAAAGAAAAATATAATAAGCACTTATATTCCCAATTCTTACAATTAACAGCTGTTAATATTTTCTTGTGGGTTTCCCTGGTGGCTCAGATTGGCAGGAATCTGCCTGCCAATGCAGGAGATGTGGGTTTGATTCCTGGGTTGGGAAGATTCCCAGGTTGGGAAGATTCCCTGGAGAAGGAAATGGCAACTCACTCTAGTATTCTTGCCTGGGAAATCCAATGGACAGAGGGAGCCTGGCAGGCAACAGTCCATGGGGTTGCAAAAAGAGTCAGACACGACTTAGCGACTAAACAACAACAACAAACAACAATATTTTCTTGTATTTATTTTCAGTAATTATTTAAAAAGACATTACCACTTAGCTAAAGCCCCATTCTGTTATATAATAAAGCATACTATACAAAGCTAATGTCCCACCACCCTCAGCCCACTCTCCCTCAGTGTCTCATGGCCAATCACTGAAATAAATCTGTTGTATATTTTGGAGTCCATTTTCTATACTTTTGTGCACAAGTATGTGCATTTGTGGCTTCCCAGGTGGCGCTAGTGGTAAAGAACCTGCCTGCCAATGGAGATAGACATAAACAGATGCGAGCTCAATCCCTGAGTTGGGAAGATCCCCTGGAGGAGGAAATGACAATCCACTCCAGTATTCTTGCCAAGAGAATCTCATGGACAGAGAAGCCTGGAGGGCTGCAAAGGGTTGGACACAACTGAAGTGACTTAGCAGCAGCAGCATGTGCATTGGTAAAAAATATTTCTATGTGGCTTAAACATTTACACAAACAGTATGCTGTACATGGAGTTATGCTTTTTGCATTTAATATTGTCTGAGATATGATAATGATGCATATAGATTTAGCTTATTCCGTCAACTATTGTAATTCATCACATGAATATGCCATATTTTATTTATTCCTTTACTCAATAAGGAACATTTGGGTTATTTCTGACATTTTCCTGTTTCAAACAATGATATTATGAACACCCTTTAATATGTTATTTGCTACACACATACAAGGATTTCTCCAGGGAGTGGATGTGTATACATATATAAGTGTACATGTATAAGAATTTTTTCCAGAATATAGAGTGATGAGCAAACCAACAAGCAAAGGGGTTTCTGAGTTACAGTCTCTCTTTAAGATGCCATCATATTGCTAATGCCATCACCATTATCAATGCCATCAATATTGTCAATGCCACCACCGTTATCAATTCCATTACCATTGTCAATTCTATAACAGCCATGTTTCCTTTGAAACTATATGCTATATGCTTAGATGCTCAGTCATGCCTGCCTCTTTGAGACTCCATGGACTGTAGCCTGCCAGGCTCCTCTGTCCATAGGATTCTCCCAGTAAGAATACTGAAATAGGATGCCATTTCCTCCTCCAGTGGGTCTTCCTGACCCAGGGGTTGAACCTACATCTCTTATGTCTCCTGCATTGGCAGGCATATTCTTTACCACTAGTGCCACCTGGGAGGCCATGGATGCCTAGCTAATGTTCCATGGGTACAAGGTAAGATAAATGGAATGGTGTCCAAAATAAGCGTACATACGCCACACTATAAGCTGCTTTCACCAAGTTAGCAAGTGTGAGAGAAAAAGCCAGACAGCTCTCCTTTTAGGAATTTTTAGGTGCTTCTCTGAAACACCAAGTATTCTTCAGGACTCTACTGCCATCTGAATGCTATTACCCAAATTCTTTTTCCTAAACATAGCTCAGTTTTTAAGCTATTTTTGAAAGTGACTGTTGCCATATAAAACCATAGTTATAGGAAAATGCAATCTGTTGATCTCTTCATGGTAGAGTCTATATATCATTTACACTTCACTTCTCTGTGGGTGGAAAAGCTTTTTTCATGGTTTATTTAGCAGGAAGTCATTTTGATCAGCAAGATGAGTAATACTTTACAGCTGTTTGCAATTACTGCCTCTGCTCTGCCAGGAGTTTTAACTATTATACAAACTGAAACACCAAATGAGTTGAGGCAAGATGGGAAGAAGAGAAATGCATATTTCATAGGTCCATTCATGTCATGAGAAATTACCCATCACTTGTTTTTTCACTGTAGGTTTCCAAATTCAGAGTCACATGTAAAGATAATTTTTAATCATATTTATAATTCTGAAGGTTTTTTTTAATCAATAAAGTACAACCCATAACACTAGGTTTCCTAGACTGTTGGGAAGTTGCCATAGCTTAAATTCTCTATAAGTTTAGTTTAGCAAGAAAGCTAGTTTAGCAGGAAACAAAACAAAACAGGTTTTCACTTGCACATCTACCTCTTTGAAACACTCATTGTGAAAATATAATGACTGAAATATTTCAATTACCAAGTGAATAAAGTGACAAAGACTCTCCCCTTATCTAACATAAAACTGATATAACAAATTTACATCATGGGGAATTTAGGAGCTCTTTGTAAATCATTAATTAGATTGATGAGTAGCCAGTTTATGGAGCATGAGAGCTAGGAGCTAGAGTAGCCAATTTGTGGAGCATGAGAGCTGGGAGCTAGAGCGAGGGTCCCCAACCTTTGGGATCTCGTGCCTGATGATCTGAGGTGGAGCTGATGGAATAATAATAGAAATAAAGTGTACAATAAATGTAGTGTGCTTGACTCATCCTGAAACCATCTCCCTCATCCCCCTACCTCTGGTCCATGGAAAAATTCACTTCAAATCCTGACTGTCACTGTCTATTTGTGTGACTTTGGACAAGTTTCTTAATGTGCAAAGTGTGCATAATAATAACATAATCTGTTTCATGGAGTTATTGTGAGAATTAAAAGGAGACGGTCCTGGCTTCCCTAATGGCTCAGTGGTAAAGAATTCACCTGCCAGTGCAAGAGACATGGGTTTGATCCCTGGTCAGGAAGACCCCACAAGTTGTGTGGCAACTAAGCCTGTGTGCCACAACTATTGAGTCTGTGTTCTAGAGCTGGGAGTCACAACTACTGAAGCCCATGCCCTAAAGGCTATGCTCTATGACAAGAGAAGCCACCATAGTGAGAAGCCTGTGCAATACAACTGGAGAGTAGCCCCTGCTCTCCAACACTAGAGAAAAGCCCACAGAGCAACCAAGACCCAGCATCAGTTCATTTCAGTCGCTCAGTCATGTCTAACTCTTGGCGACCCCATGAATCGCAGCATGCCAGGCCTCCCTGTCCATCACCAACACCTGGAGTTCACTCAGATTCACGTGCATCGAGTCAGTGATGCAATCCAGCCATCTCATCCTCTGTCATCCCCTTCTCCTCCTGCCCCCAATCCCTCGCAGCATCAGAGTATTTTCCAATGAGTCAACTCTTCACATGAGGTGGCCAAAGTACTGGAGTTTCAGCTTTAGCATCATTCCTTCCAAAGAACACCCAGGGCTGATCTCCTTCAAAATGGACTGGTTGGATCTCCTTGCAGTCCAAGGGACTCTCGAGAGTCTTCTCCAACACCACAGCTCAAAAGCATCAATTCTTTAGCACTCAGCTTTCTTCACAGTCCAACCCTCACATCCATACATGACCACTGGAAAAACCATAGCTTTGATTAGATGGACCTTTGTTGGCAAAGTAATGTCTCTGCTTTTGAATATGCTATCTAGGTTGGTCATAACTTTTCTTCCAAGGAGTAAGCGTCTTTTAATTTCATGGCTGTAGTCACCATCTGCAGTGACCCAGCATAGCCAAAACAAATAAATAAAAAAATTTTTAAAGGAGATGATCAATATAGTGTTCAGTGCAGGTAAATTCTACATCAGATCTTTCTAGAAATGATTCTCCATGGTTTTAGAGATCGTGTTCCTTATTTGCCTCCCTACTGGTCTAACTTGCTAACCTGAGCACATACACAAAAATTGTCTTAACTAACCACCCTCCTCCCCAAACACAAAAATACATAAATTCAGATAAGGGAAAGAGCCCAGGGGAAATGTCTTGGGATTACTGGGATTGTTCTGATTGTCTTTGATTGGGTCACATACCTATCCTGAACCAAAGGGCTCCCACTCTCTGATCGGCAAGATCTGGGTCCCATGCCCACCTCTGGGGACAGAGCAAGAATCAGCTTACTTAACTGGTTTACTTGGGCTGAACTCAGGTGGATCTCTAGCAAACTCTGGGGGCTGTTTCCAGGAAAAAAAGGAATAGAGTTAGAATGACCAAAAAGATCAAATCACCACTCCAGGCATTTTTCTTCCCTGGGCAATTGACCAGAGGGTACATGGGATAAACTGATCTAGATTATAATGATTTATTGAAAAATGCCATGCCTATTCAAATTGCTTTATTCAAGCTGACAATAATTTATAAAACTTGAGTATATCCAAAAGTCAGCACTGTAGTGAAAGGGTAATGCAATGTATTATTAATACATATAAAAAATTAATAACTAATCTTAGGGATACCCTGCTCTTTGCTTAGCAAAAGATCTTAGATGAAAGATGAGCAATTGATCAAAAGGTCAGAGGGTCACAGGCATCCTTGTGATGCAGCAAGCTCTGGAGAATTGCTGTGAATATCCCAGGAATTTTCTGTGGGTATCAATAAAGCAAGATTTTGGTTCCCAAACACTGACCCGAGTTCTCGTTTGGCGAACTTTGTATTTTCTATTCCTATTTAGCTTCCAGTATTTTCAAATGGAGGTTAAGGCAAGCAGATGACCCTAAAGAAAAGAATGGGAAAGATAATTTTCTCACCACATGCCTTGTGACACACATGTAATAGGAACACAGGGATGACAATGCCAATAATGTAAGGTTTGATTAATTTACGGGATTAGAGGACGAACATGTAAAGAGATCAGGGTCTCATGTCATATTTAACTTGCTCTGACATAGGCATCCCAGGGAGCTCAGAAGAAGCCAGACCTGACTGACCTGAGCACCTGCCACCTGCCGAGCCCTGTGCTATTTCTTTCCCAAGCATGGTATCATCTCATCCTTGCTAGTGTTCTGGGAGATGGCGGGGCAATAGTCTCCTTCTTCTAAAAGTGAGGACACTGAGGTCAGAAAGATCAAGACCACAGAACTTCTTAGTGTTGGGAAATGGACCCACGTCTTCCAACTCCAACTCTTCCCACTAGATCCCTCTCTTTCCAAGACAAACTGTACTTTAAATCCAGCTTGATTTTTTTCCAATTATTATAGATAATGAGGTGGTTTTTTTTTGTTAATTTTTGAAAAATACAAGCATGGCTTTACTTAACTGGAGTAAAAATGCCAAGCAGACACCTTTCTCCCTCCCAGGAAGGCGGGCCACAAAGGCACAGCGACTTCAGAATTTGGTAAATGGCAACTTCTCTAAAGTTGGGGCTTGTAACCAATGTTTGCTACTAGAAACTAAGTATTTTGACTACTGCTCAACGTTTCAGGAGAGTAAATTAGGAGTTAAGCTAGAAAGAACTGGTAAACAGCTTGGGCATAGGACAGGGACAGTCACGCCAAGCAGAAGGAAGAGCAGTGAAGACTGGGACGAGGTGTGGAGCAGTTGAGAGGAGGTCAGCCACCCAGGACTCAGGGTGGGAGGAAGGGTGACAAGAGCCAGGTCACATTCATCTGTGTTAATAAACAAACTTCAACTGAATACATTTTAAAAGCATTGTTGGATTGAACCAGACAGCATCCAATCCAGCAGACAGATAACTCTGAGAAGTTATCTGTAATTCCTCAGATAACTCTGAGGAGCTGTGCAAAATGAAAGACAAGCAGAAGGGAGCAGGAACCAGGAAGTTATTCTAGGAAAAAAAGTGGATTGGCTAATGCAAGTTTCCTTCGGAGGACAGCAGAGGTTTAGCAGGCAGATTACCTAACTAGTGCTGATCAGACAATTCCTGATGGTTTAAGATTTCAATTCTAGGAGAGCCAAAACTATAATTCAGTCTAGGGTGGTGATATGGAGCTCCATTTTGGGCTTGTTGTCTTGCTTCTAACACCTAAGAAATTAGAATTCTTATTGCAATTTTTCTCTTAATTTGATCTCTCTCTGAAAGACCGTGATCAACTGGTTTGCAAAATGAGAACTCTGTGTCACCCAACTGAATTTTCCTGGGGGAGAGATTTTCCAGATTTCTAAAAAACGGGAGTTTGCTCATAAAATAACTGGTCTCCTCTGTACTATCAGCATCCCTGACACAGAAACACACAAGGGATAACAACATCTAGAATTTTCTGTGCAGGCTGTTTATAGAACAAAGCCATAGAGGTTGTAGGTGCCCTGTTTTTCACCTGGGAGGACACCCCAATTCATTCATTCACTCATTCTGTAGGGGCTGCCTGGCTCAGCTCCAGCTGCCAGGTGGGGCTGTCATAGCCCCTCCCCCCGATGTCGAGCTGCTTTATAATCACCAAGCAGTGGCACCTCACACTGTCCCATTAGAGAGGCGTGTTCAGCCTGCTTGTTGGGCATGTTGATGCAAGCTTGGAAAGGAAAACATAATTCACTTTTGCCAGTGACAGAAATGTTAACACTTAACTTGAAATAGCTGATAATCTGACACAGGAGAGTTAAAGGATTACTGTATTTCATTTGGCTAATAAGAAAAGCTGTTTAAAAGCTACATTAAAAAGACTTAATGTATGGTGACTGAGCATTGCTTTAATGTATTCTGTGTTATCAACTATTAGAATGCTTCCCTTCTCTTATGTTATCATAGATTTCTGCCCCGTTTCTCTGGGAAGAGATAATAAGAAGCAAAAATCCATTCACAGAGATTGTCCAAAGACACATTCATTCAATAAACATTTCTTGAGCACCTACTGTGTTCCCAGTACCATGTGATAGTGGGGAATCAAGGACAAAAGGGATGTGGTCCATGACCTCTACACAGAGGCAGGTTTTTGGAAAGAATTGATTGGAGAAGGCTATAGACAAAGGACAAAGGAAAAATGTTCGAGCTTTAGTTGATATCTGAAATATTCTTATTCAACTCTCATTTAATAGGCAAGGAAACCAAGGTCTAGAAAGCTACTTGCTGAGAGGATATATGCTAATTAGTGGGAAATCGGACGCCAGGCTCCCAATCTCACGCTTCTCTCCTTTTGATGCTAGAGCACTATTTCCTGTGGTCCCATCCTTCCTGTGGCAAGGATGAGTGCTCCATCTTTACAATCTCCCTCATGATGGCATATTTGTTACTCCCCAAGAACTCTGCCTTCATCAAGGAGAGCAAACTTGGCAGTGATTTCCACGGGCTGCAACCAGTGATCAGACATGCCTGGTGGACCATATTGAGGGCGTTACTATATAGGACTGAACTTTGTAATCATACAGTGCAGTTTAAACTCGAGGGTCCTACTGATCAGATCAGCACGCACTCTCTCAGGGGAAAAGAGGAAGAAAAGAGCCGCCTCCTCAGTGGTTCTGGATGTCTATGCTTTCCAGGCTCCTCTGCCTTCCTTCACTCCCCTCCCCCAACATCTATCAGTCTGTGGCCCACTTTCTTCGGAAGCCAGCTCTTGGTATCTCTGTGAGACACAAAAATGCTGACATCTGGAAAGTGTACACTGGCTAGGAAGGCTTCTGAAGAAGTGCGGCTCTTTAACTTCTGTAACATCACAGTGAACTGGAGAGTGGCGAGACCAGCATCTATCTTCTCATTTTTCCAGTGGGACCATCAGAATAGGTGCAAATAAGGCATTGCTTTAGCCAGAGGTAAGAATTACGATGAAACCCAGGCAGCTGGACTCCCAAGCTGTCCTTTTTCACTGGATTCTCATCCCAGATCCCATACTCTGTGTGGTTGCTCATTTACCATGAGTGACAAAATCACTCTTGCAGAAAGAGTTCAGACATACTGATAAGACGTCTTCCTTGTCATTGACAGGAAACTCAACTTTGTTAATTTAGACCTAACGGAAAATCCCATTGAATTAGAGGATACTAAAATATAAAGCATAGCTATATTTCAAGGAAGAACAATAGACTGTGAAGTCCAATAGAGTAGAGACCATGCCTATTTTGTTCATTACCATATTCCAAGCCACTAGCACATTCCTCACACATAATGAGTGCTGAATATTGTCAAATGCATGGAACAGTGAGTCAGTGAAAAGTAATGACAACTATTTCTACTCTCAGATGTATATAGTCAGGGCTGGATACATAAACTCTGGGACTAGAGCAAAATTAAAACAAGGGGCCACTGTTAAAACAGCAGGAAAAATGCTGTTAGAAATTTAAAATATAAAGTTTTTTTTTTTCCCTCTTGTGCAGTCTTTTTCAGTTTGTCATAATGCTTTAAAAAATTTTCTTTTTAATTTTTGGCCATGCTGGGTCTTTGCTGCCATGCATGGACTTTTTCTAGTTGTGGTGAGTTGGGGATATGCTCTAGTTGTGGTGTGTGAGCTTCTCCTTGTGTTGTCTTCTCTTGTTTTGGAGTACCGATTCGAGCGCCTTTGAGCTTCAGTAATTGTGGCTCACAGTCTCTAGAGTACTGGCTCAGTAGGTGTGGTGCATCGGCTTGGTTTCCTGGTGGCATGTGGAATCTTCCCAGACCAGGGATCAGACCCGTGATCTCTGCTTTAGCAGATGGATTCTTAACCACTGGACCACCAGGAAAGTCCACAATGCTTTTTATTTGGTATTTAATGTCATTCTGAGAAAAGAAAAAAATTAAAATTATTAGCACAAATCTGTTAATCATTATATTGTTCAATGTCCACTTTAAATGCAAATATAAGTGCCTTTACCATGTTTGCAGAATCACCTAGATTACTCATATTGTATTTCATAGTTTGTACATGTTTATGTATTTTGTTCGTACTGGAAGAGTGGAAACCGTGTGCTAGATTAACTTTTTTTTCACTTCTTGATATGTGTACATTCCACTAATACTTTCTATCTACAGCTTACTGATAAGCAAGAAAGAACTGAAAGCAAAAGGAATTACGGTTTCTCATCTTTTCCTTTCATTCTATGTCATCATTTTCAGTAGAAGTGATTGGGGAGTAAGAAAGGATATGAAAGGGTTTCTGGGTCATTTGTATTTTTCAGAATGCCATTACTTTCTTTCTGCACTTGAAACAAGTTTGGGTTCCACTCAGTCACAGCTAGAATATACTTCCTTGTGCTTGCTTTGAATCTCACTGAACTCCCACACATCATGGGTCCCCCAGAATTCTGTGCTCATGGGGCATCATGAATGCCACATGTGTAGAAAGGAAAACAAACTCTTTCATTCATGCTCCATTGTTTCCTCAGACTTAACTTCCAAAACACAAGATCAAAGATAAAATTATCCAGAATTTCAAAACAGTGACAGTAGAGGATTAAGCATACACAGTGTAACTGCATGGGATCACATGCCTCTGAAGCCAGCTCTGCAAGCTGATGGCCAGGGTCACCAGGTAGAGAGTTCTAATCCACTCACCCTAATATTCAGCAGAGGCCCATTCAACATTAGCAACAGCTTTTGCCAAAGACTCTAAGAATAATATAGCTTAAGCAACAGTGTTTGTACAATATACATTTATTTACTGCCAGTGATGGAACAGAATTGGGCCTTCTCCAGGCTTATTTGTGATAAAAAGTTTTTAATATAACTTTATTTTCTTCATTGCTTGGTTAGTACAAAAGTAAGTTCCAAACAACTTGCATAGTTATTATAAATTCCGGATGAGTTGAGTCTGGCTAAATGACATTTTTCTACTTAGGCTGAAACTTCTCAACTGTGGGCCTTCAGATTTGAAAAGTTCCTATGGTGATAGGATTTACTTTTGAGGAAAGGAAGGTCTTAATGGAGAATATAAAATTAAGACAAAGGTCAGAAATATTTGTGTAAAAGCTCTTAACTTTGCATTAAAAAAAAAAAAACACTAAGTCATAAAAATAAACACCATATATAGTCCATCATTTAACCTCCCCCACCACCCCCAAATTAGTAATGTGATGTGTGGTACATTTATTTTGCCTTTTGACATTTTGCTTGTCTTTTCATGATCTGTCTTAACCAATATTTCGATAGGATGGCTGTCGATTTGCTCCGCTTCCTCAAAGGTAATATGCATGCTAACAAGCATTTTTAAGTGATTCTCATCCTCTAGCCAAATGCTCACACCTTTCTCATTTTGCGGCTGGGAGTTCTCTTTTCGGATGTCACCTCCAGTCTGTGCAGTCAGAGTAACTGCCGGAGATGGAAAAGGCACCGGAGAGCCTCAGCTGTACTCTGGCAAGGAGAGAGAGTCAGCGTTCGTCTCTCACCGCCGGGCTTCGGGGTTAGATTGCTCAGGTCTGCACGTGTTAACTTTGCTGCTGGCTTCTCGAGGCCGGTTGCTCCGCCCACCTCCTCAGAGACAGGTAGAGTTCTGAGGCGGGAACCATTATCTTTCCCAAGGCTGCAGTGCAAAATCGTGTCCTTCTTCTTTGCCATCTGTTTTACCTCCCTTTTCCATTCCCAAGTCGGACACGACTGAGCAACTTCATTTCACTGCATTCCCGAACCCCGGTTCTCTCTTTTTAAAATTACTCCCAACAGGACTGGCCTCCATTCATGTGTACTGGAACCGAGCTGCTAAAAAGGTGTAGAGGCATATATTCGTGTACCACTGAATTTTTCTTAAGGGAAATTTGTGATTACTAGGGATAACTGTATTCTCCTTCTTTGTTTGGAAAGAGCGTGTGTCTGGATCAAATAAAGTTTCACATTTTAACTCTGCTCTCTCAGTAGCAAAAAAACTGACCTTGGGTAAATGTACACAACCGCTCTGAGCCTGGATTTCTCAATTCTCCCCAAATGGAAATAACAGTATCCAGGTTCAGGTTCCAGGACACGTTGTTGAATTCAAAAGGCAGATTGTGAAAAGCATAAACAGCATGATGTCACATATGTAAATGTGTGTGTATAAAGGGAAGGGTGTGGAAGGATTTTTCGATAGTTTGTTGATAGTAGCTGCCTTTGGGAGACATTTGCTTTTACCCTTTTGTCTTCCTGTAATGTCTGAATTTTTTTTATTATTAATAATTACTATTTTAGCCAAGGAAATAGGAAAAATGTTTCAACCTTAAATATGATTGTATAGCTTTGAAAAACTAAATTATATGTATATATATTTACATACATACACACATATGCAGACACACATATATGAATGTGTGTCTATATACTTCTATATCAATACGTGTGTGTGTATATATATGACTTCCCTGGTGGCTCAGACAGTATAGAATTTGCCTGCAATGTGGAAGACCCAGGTTTGATCCTGGGGGCCAGGAGAAGGAAATGGCAACCCACCCCAGTACTCTTGCCTGGAGAATTCCATGGACTGAGAAGCCTATAGTCCATAGAGTCATCAAGAGTCAGACACAGCTGAGCAACTAATACATACACAGACACACACACACACACACACATATATATATATACCCTGATATAAATAGCTGCAATTTGTTTAATTTCTGCTAAATGCCAGGCATTGTTCTATGCTCTTTGTGCTTGTTGCTTAATTTAATCCTTACAACATTTTAAAAGGTTTCTAAATGCTATTTCTCTTATCCTCGAAAGATGCCTCATTAATACTGGGTGCCTGGGAAATGCTGGCTTTCCTTCTTTCTTCTGTATGATTGCTTGGGCTTTTTTTTTTTTTTTTTTTAATCACCAGATACAGAAGCAATAGTCGCTATGTTTTCAGGGCTTTTGGGCACTGAATATTGCATTAAATATTTTGGGGAAGGGTAATGAAATATTCCAGGCAAATATTTCACATATAATTTTAGGGAAAATGGCTTTTCTACTTTAATATACACTTTAACTTTGATTTCTCTCTAAAGATTTAGCTTTCTGTTTTTCTAATGACTGCTCTAGTTGGCTTTGTAACAAGAACAAAATATGAAACTTGCTTAAAAGTGACTCACATTATCAATTGTTACCTTTTGCTATATAAATATTAACTAGGTTGTTTTTTGTTTTTTTTTTTAAAGAGACGAGGTGGCAAGTACTTAAAACATGACGGGATAGACTGGGGACACAGAAATAATTTACTTTCTTCTAAAATGTGTCTTTTGCACTCTTCCAAGCATTAATTACCTAACTTTCAGACCCTGCAGATCAATAATTATTCATGACTGGGACCCATCAGCAGCTAGTAAAGTGCTCTGTGCAATTTTCAGGTCACTATTGTAGTTGGAGGGCTGCCATTCTGTCACATAGAAACTCTTTTCTGCAGAGCGTAAGTGAACACTCCTCCACTGGGCTCCACAGGGGAGAGGCAATTCCAAGAAGGGCAGAGAGGGAAATGGAAAAGGGGAGTTTCAACCTTTCTGGATGAGAATGTGTATTTATTCTTTCAAAAAATGGACCTTTGAAAAAAATATTTACAAAGAAAGAAAGTGTGTACAGTGGCTCCCGACTGGGGAGGGCGGCTGAAGGGTCCTGGGTTACAGGGGCAGATGTAATGGGAGGTAAGATTTCCTTTGCCGCTGAAGGGCAGAGCCGACCTAAAATGCCAGTGCAACTTTTACATTTCTCTGACATGCCTATTTCCAACAATCCAAGCACTGAATTGCTCTAAACTTAAAGTGGCTTGCTTTATAAGACAAGACGAGAGCCCAAAGGGAGATGTCACAATTCTTATGGCTGTTGAATTGTTCTGTATTGATTACATCTAAAAGCTATTTGGCGGCTCTTCCCTTTTTGAGGCCCGTACCTATCCTTCAGTCTCTGACATCCTCAGATAACCCAGTGACCAATAAGACAGAAACTCTTCGGGCGTCTTAATTAAACTTCATTGTCATATCATGGCCCTCAGTCAGGGACACGACCGAAAGGATTCTGACAAGGTGGGGAGATGAACTGAATGACCTCTACTGCCAAGGTCTCTTACACTTCAGTGGCCTCTGATATTTTGATAAAGATGCAGATCTCCTTCTTTCATATGTGTGATTTCATTAATACATGTTGGTGATGTATGCATTTAGGAAAAGCTTCCTCAGAAATACAAAAGAAGGCCAATTTGTATATTTGAATACACAGAAATAACACAGATACACACACACACACACGTTGCACCTAAAGTCTTGAAATTGGGGCTTGACAAAGAATTTTCACTTCTGTGCTGCAAATGTGAAATCTAATCTACAAATAAATTCTGAATGTGAGGGTTGGCACTGTTTTAGAAACCAACAGACTGGATAAAAAGGTTGTATGGTGGGGCCTACAGTTAATTTTTTTCCATTGGCTTTTCACTGTTGTTTCAGGAAGAGGCCAGCTCCAAGTCAGGAGCACAGAGAAGTGGAGACTAAGAGAGAAGGCTGCTCAGTAGAATCAAAAGCACAGAGTATGACTTTAAAAATTGCTTTGAGGCATGACATATAGTGAAGTACCTAATCTTAAGTGTCAGCTCAATACAATTTCATATGTGTATACATGCTCAAGGTCCCACCCAATTCAAGACACAGAATATTCTAAGCCCCACAGACTTAGACTCTGACTTTTTGTGACCCTTTGGACTGTAGCCTATCAGGCTCCTCTGTCCATGGGATTCTCCAGGCAAGATTACTGGAGTGGGTAGCCATTTCCTCCTCCAGGGGATCTTCCCCACCCAGGGATTGAAGTCCCATCTCCTGTGCCTCCTGCATTGCAGGGAGATTCTTTACTGCTGGGCCACTGGGGAAGTCACTGGGATATGGGAAGAAGTATTTATGTCCCTTTTCTAAAGGCTTTGTCCCACCATCTGTAGAACGAGAAGTAATAATAATGTCCATCTAACAGGGTTTTGCCAGTATTAAATGCTTTGTGTAAAGCACTAACACAGTAGCTTAGATATCAATAATTATTAACTCAGAAACTCTCTACATTTAATATAAGCAAATGCCTCCTCTTGAGTAGAACATTTAGAACAGAACTTTATCAAAGTAATGCAACACCAAGGGAGAGTGTTAAACTGGATTGTTGGGCATGTTTATGAGAGTGCAAAAAGAATTGCATTGGCAGGCCAGTATCGGCCACTCATTTAATCAATTCATTTACTTTTCACAGCCAAAACACAGCCATTAAAAGGGTTTACTTAGATGCTTCCCTCTGTCTATATTGATTCCTTTTCAGTGAAAATATTGATAAGTTTATATAGATCGGGACCTTAAAGTTACTTAATTATTGATTGGAAACAGTTGCTCAGGCTGAGCAGGTGGGTTTTTACTTTGTTTAACAAATAGAAGAAACAAGAGAGTTTCTGTAGGATAAAGCTAGCACCAGAGCCCCTCCTGAGTGGGATAACCCTTGTCAGCTCTAAGCCTCAGCCTTGCGAGCTGCGGCATCTGTATCCCAAGATGACTGTCCACATGCTCGATGTTTATCAGCAACTGAGAGTAAATTACAGAAAGCAGTACCGCCTAGAGTGATTAGACGCTGGGCTAGGCTGAAAAATGAATATGGATTTGAAGTCATTTTTTCGAGTGTGCTTTTTGAGCTATTCCTTACCTCTGTCCGTCCAGAAGCAATCCAGCAGTGCCTACCGCACCTGAGGTGCCCTGGAGGACGCAAAGATCCACAAGATACAGCCCCTGACTTCAAGGAGCTGAAAAAGTGCTTAAGAGCACGAGGTGAGCTCATAAGTCATCATAATAAAAGGTAGGGAGAGGTTGAAAATACTATTACAATGTAGTGTTACAGATTTCAAAAAAGGAAAAATTTTATTAAGAAGGAAAAACTCTTCCTAGAAAAGCTTCATTAGTTCATTGAATGTGTGTGTGTAACATCAAACTAAATATCATACTTTGTTTGCATATGGCCCTTCTCCATGGTCCTTTCCAGGCCCAAATGTTCACACTTTAATGCTACCTGCCTGATTGTTGTAGGTCTCTGAGTTGCAAATGCCTGCTGGAATTCCTTTCCTCAAAGTTCCTGCGGCCTAGTGTGCAGAGTTGGGTGCCATGGGGAAGATGAAAGGGACTAACAGTTACACTTTGGCTGTGAGACACAGAAACCCCAAAGAAATGGCTTAAGCAGGAGGGAGGTTTATTTCCTCTTAGGTAAACAAAGTCAGGAGATAATCCATCTAAGCCTGAACTTGTGACTCTTTCTGTCAAGCTACTCCACTGTCTTCAACACGTGGCTTTCTTCTCATGGTCTAATATGGCTGCTTAAGCCTCCAGGATCATAACTGCATTCTAGAGGGAGGAAAAAGATGAAGAGAAGAAATGGAACACAGGCCTTCCCTTTAAGGATGTTTCCTAGAGGTTGTTTATGCAACTTCTAGGCTTCCCAGGTGGTGCTGGTGGTAAAGAACTTGCCTGCCTATACAGGAGACATAACAGACAGGGGTTTGATCCCTGGGTCAGGAAAATCCCCTGGAGGAAGGCATGGCAACCCACTCCAGTATTCTTGCCTGGAGAATCCCATGGACTGAGGAGCCTGGTGCTGATGGAGTCGCAAAGAGGAGGACATAACTGAAGTGACTTAGCAGGCACTCATGCATGCAACTTCTGTTTCTATCACATGGGCAGAACTTAGGCATATGGCCACATGTCTAGCAAGAGACAGACTTGGAATTCTTGTCTTTATTCTAGCACTTGAATACTCAGCTAAAAACCAGGGGGTTTACCACTAAACAGGAAGCAGAAGAGATATGGGGAGAGATACCAGCCTCTGTCATGGAGGGTACTGCAAACATGTATGCATCCCTGAGCTGGCAGGATGCACCAGTGCTATGATAGAGGCCTGGTCACATGCTATGGGAGGATGGGGGAGAGGGATCTAGGGGGCTTAGGGAGGAGATCCTAAAGGAACTGGCATTCTGCTCCTTTGGATACAGGAAAATTGGATATAGGCCTGAGTAGAGGGGATGGCTTTAAATAAAATCAAGGAGACATAGAAGTTCCTTTTTGGTTAAGGAAATACAGGTGATCCATTGTTGCTGTTTTCAAAATATCAGGGGTCAGCCAAGGCTGAGGGCCAGGGAAGTGGTAAAAGAAAAGGCTGGACATGTATATTGGAGCCAAATCTCACAGTCTTGATCATCAGTTTAAAAGTTTAAGCTGATTTTGTACTGCATGTGGCAGAAACCTCTAATTGCCTTTCTGTGTACTTACTTCTCATCCTAAAAATGACTGCATTATGGCAGACACTTCATATTCAGCTATTGTTGCCCTCGGCCTCGGCTGACCTCGATCATCTTTCATGGTGTTCTTCAACTTGATCCTGAGCCTCATTATTCGTTTTCATTCAGGGCAGTCATTACTGAATGTTTGAATTTAAAATGAGAGATAAAACCTGTTTTCCACCTGAATGACATGATCTTCTTGGTTGTTTCCTGCTATAAAATGTCTATAATCATACTTCTCTAAGAGGAATGCTTTCTGACTCAGTTTCAGCTGATGATGCAGGAATAGAGGCTGAGTACAAAGCAATAAGTACTACATAAAGCTTTTATGCCAAAGCAAGAAGCTAGACCATGCATGCAGCCTGCTGGAAAATAGTTCACGAACCTTAGCTCATTGCTCACCTTGAAGGGCTGACATGCAAGAGACCAGGAAAAAGCCTGTCTGAAGAAAGTGTTGGAATGCTGGAGTGTTGGAGACCACTTGGAGAGCCTTCGTATGTCCCTGGTGTTTGTGGGGGCAGTGGACTACTCAATGGTAAACCAACCCACTACATATGTTTAAAGAAGCTACAGGGATAAAGTGGTTTTCTGCTCTGATCTTAAAGAGTCCGGCCTATTCAATGTAATGCTTCCAGTTCTATGATATTCTTTCATTCACTTTGTTTATTTTCAGTTTCCTCCCTGCCCCCAATAGCCATGATGGCAGAGATTTTGTATGTTTCACACAACATGTGAAAACACAGTATAAAAGTATTCAATAAGCATTTGTTGAATGAATGAGAGAAATGTATACACAGTCATCATTACAATGTAATTCAGTTTTGAGAATCTTATCTGGGTGATGGCAAATATAGATGTTTGGGGTACAATTGAGCCCTATTTAAATTGACTTCAAGTGGGAGGTGTCTTTAAGAAGGCAGAAGGAGCTAAGACGGCAGAGGAGCTGTGACGAGTGGGAGTCCATATTTAGGGAGGCTTCTTGCCCCCAGTAGAGCATGTGCATGAGGTTAGAGGTCAAGAGTAATCCAAGGGTGTTGTCAAATGTAAGACAGAATAGCTTGGTTTTTTTCTTTTTGCCAATCTGTGAGGCTTTTAATACGACATCACAACTACGGTTATTTTCAAAGCTTGACCAGATTTAAAGGCTCTGAAGATGTTTGAGACTATTATGTATAGCTTGTCTTGAGCTTCCCAAGTAAAGATAGCTTCACATACTTTCATCAAAGGTACATGGCTAGAACACACCCAGACTGAGTGGTGGGAGGCCTCTAGTTACGTGTTTCCTTAGCACAACCAGAGTAGAGAGTCTTTAAAGATTTTTAGTATTACAAAATATCAGATATGCAATGTTTGAATAGCAGTGGAATTAAACAGTGAACAAATGCATTTCAGCCCCAGGTTGTTATTACTGTTTTCTAAAAATGTTAAGACTAAAACAGCACCACTTGGCATAAGCAACAGAGTGAGTCCCTCCTAAACTTTTGTTTCAGGTCCCAGGGGTTATTAATAGTAATCACTTAGCCTGATTCATCCCTGCTATCTTTTCATCATTTAAATTATTTTTAACAGCTTTATTGAGCTTACTTATATACAGTACAACAGGCATCACATAAAGTGTATAATTTGATAAGTTTTGAGATCACCAGCATCAAGATGGTGAACAAGCTCACCATCCTCAAATGTTTACCTGTTTTCCTCTCTACTTCCTCCCTCTTGCTCCTCTTTGTGTTACCTGATCCCCCAGGCAATGACTGACCTGCTTTCTGTCTCTGTAGATTAGTTTGTATTTTCTAGAATTTTATATTAATAAAATTATACAGAATGTACTCTTTTTTATCTGGATTCTTCCACTCAGTATAATTATGTAGAGATTAATATATATATATATGTTATGTATGTCAATAGTTCATTCCTTTATACTACTGGGTTAGCTTTCCATTATATAGATATATTTGATCATTTTTCCATTCAACTGTTGATAGACATTTGGGGTACAACCAGTTTTTTTGACTATTGCAAGGAAGTTGCTATATACATTTGCGTATGAGTGTGTGGACATACCATTTTGTTTCTCTTAGGTACATATCTAGGAGCATAATGAATGGCTCATATGGTAGATGTATGCTTAAATTCTAAGAAACTCTCAATCTGTTTTCCAAAGTGGTTGTACTATTTTATATTCTCACTACCAAGGTATGAAGAAAGTTTCAGTTCCTCCACATTTCTCACCAACTCTTTAAGGGCAGTCTTTTTATTTTCAGTCATCCTAATGGAGATGTGTAGCAGTCTAAATATCTCACTGTGGTTTTCAGTTTCTCCTCCCTAGTGACTAAAGATACTGAACATCTTTTCATGTGCTCATTTGCAAACCATGCATGTTTGAAGAAGTGAAGTTATTTGTTCAAATCTTTTGCCTATTTGTGTTTTCTTATTGAATTAAGAGTTACTTATATTCTATAGGTAAGTCTTTTATTAAATATATGATTTACAGACATTTTCTCCCAGCCTGTAACTTGTTTTCTCACTCTTTTAGCAGGATCTTTTGAAGAGCAGAAGTTTGCAGTAAGTTTAACTTCCCATTTGTCAATTTGCTGTTTTATGGATCATGCTTTTGTTGTATTCTTCTTTTTGGGAATTACAATTTTATATATATTAGGCTGCTTGATGTTGTCCTACAAGTTTGCTTATTTTTTTCAAACTTTTTTCTATGAATGTTTTCCTATGGCTAGTAATAATCGGCATATCTTCAAGTTCACTAATTTAAAAAAATTAAGCTTAATTTTAAAATTTCAACTAGTGTGTTTTTTCACTTCAGACATTGTAGCTTTCATCCCCTGAAGTTCAATTTTGACTACATATGTGTATGTAGCAAAGAGGGTTGGGATGGATGGCCTGAAGAAAAAGGATATCTAGAATGATAAGACACAAACTTGAGATATTTAAGAATCATCTGGAGAATCTGTTAAACTGTAAACTTGTAGGGACTGTAGACTTCTATGGACTGCTCACAGAGTTATCTTAACAGAGAGAGCTGGAGGTGGCCCCGGAGTCTGCATTTAACAGGAATCTGACATAATTCTGTGGCTAGAGAGCCATAGCCCATGTGGCAACACTGATCTTGACCTAACACTAGGTCAGGTGCCATGAAAATACGTTTGAGAAAAAAGGTTTTGTGATCTAAACTGACAATTTTTGGCCCAATTGTCAGTTTGTACCTGGGAGTGTTTCTGATCCATTTCTACTAAATAAACAAGTGAAAAAATGGATGTCTGGATGAAAATGAATGAACTGATGTAAATCCCATTTTCTGTGTTCATAAATTGATGAGACATGTATAATAACCATATTAATTATTGATCTATATATAATTAGTGCCATCATCCATTATATTGGCTTTCTAAGAGCATATTAACTTAGGAGCTAGTAATCTATTTATACTATAAAACAACTTAGCAAATCCTTTGCACAATAGTATAAGTGCAAATTCTAATCCAATACCAGGAACATACTCATAGATTTGGGGTTAAGAATGTAGGAAATACTGAAGCTTCCCTGGGTCTATGAGTGTTTTAATAATAAAAGGAAACAACCGGTTAAAGGAAATTTTTACATCTATGGTCAGTTGTAATCATATGATATATCCATATGATATGTCTTATTTCCTTAAGCATTTATTTTTGATGTATGACAAATAATATGGGCTTCTCAGATGACTCAGGGTTAAGAATCCATCTGCCAATGAAAAAGACACAGGAGACACCAATTCTATTCCCTAGGTTGGGAAGATCCCTGGAGGAGGAAACAGCAACCCACTCAGGTATTCTTGCTTGAAAAATCCCATGGACAGAGGAGCCTGGCAGGCTACAGTCCGTGGGGTCTCAGTCAGACACAACTGAGCATGCAAGCACACAACAAATAATACACAGTGGACACAGTATAAATACGTTAAAGACGTTCACTTTATATTGACCATTCGATGTATCATGGCAAATAAAATCTGAGCAGAGAGACATTTCTTGGTTACAGATAGATTTTATTTCCTTCCACAGCTTGGAATAGTCAATAAATTAATAATTAATTTAGTCCTGCAAAAAATTCTTTCATTACCAAATCTGTTTCACTAAGAAGCTATTCTGTCTCTGACAGTTCATTTGAGGCTGTCAGTAAATGAAAGTATGGGTTTGAATTTCATAAGTGAATCTCATAAGAGTTTTAAATTAACTCAGTACTGTAGAGGCAATGGATTTTAAATTAATGAATGTTAAATTTTTTTTTTTTTTTTTACCATTGAGATGCCTAAACAAAACTCTTATTCAGAAATATGATGCCTGCCTCTCTCAGGTGATGAAATTAAGAACTTTTAAATCTACAGCTATCCCTCTCACACATAGACACAGGCACACACATCGGTGACAGTGTGTCATTGGCTAAAACACAGTGATTAAACATGGTTCAAGCCAAAGCAATGGGCTTCCAGGCTGGCTCAGTGATAAAGAACCAGCTTGCCAATGCAAGAGACCTGGGTTCCATCCCTGGTTTGGGAGGATATCCAGGAGAAGGAAATGGAAACCACTCCAGTATTCTTGCCAGGAAAATCCCATGGACAGAAGAGCTTGGCCAGCTACAGTCCATAGTGTTGCAAAAGTATCAGACACGACTTAGCAAGTAAACAACAACCACAAGCGAAGCAGGCTATCCATCCATCTGGAATACTTGCCATATTTCTAAGGAAGAGCTTCTCCATTGACCATAAAGAATATTCTGGTCCTTGCTTTCAATCCTGAACTAATGAGTCATTTTCAAGACCCAGAAAAGGGAGACAAAGAAAGCTGTGGGGGAGGCTTAATTCCTAATGAATGTCCTTATCACTTTTCCCCACCAACATTCTCTCCTTGTGATACATCTGTCAAACAGGGTTACTGGATAACACCTCCTTAAGTACATGCTTTAGCTAAGGCTTCCTCTATTTTTGATTCCTTCCAAACTCCATTTATATGCTAACCCACTCCAGTGTTCTTGCCTGGAGAATCCTAGTGGCAGGGGAGCCTGGCGGGCTGCCATCTATGGGGTTACACAGAGTCAGACACAACTGAAGCGACTTAGCAGCAGCAGCAGCACTGCCTAGAAGTTTTGTTCAATCTTATTCCTTTAACTTCCTAAATTAGACATTTTTGTTTTATATATCGTTAACTTTTAAAATGTTCCCACCATTTCTTCTTGCATTCCAGACTTTCCTTCTGTAATCGTTTTTTGTTTTTCTTCCAGAAGTACAGCCACTGAGAATTCCTATAGTGAGTATCCGTTGATAGTACTACCCTCTTTCAGTTCTTGCTTGTCCTCCACTTCCTGAAACATTAATAGAATTCACCAGGGCAGGAGAGTGGGCTGCTTGACAGCTCAGTTTCTCTATCACTGCTCCAGCTGGCTGGCAACAGGAACCCTGGTTGGTGTGAGTAGCCCCTTGTCGTTCCCAAGGCAGTGATAAGCATCTGTAGAGAAAAATGTTTTCATAGGCTTGGTCAAAGTCCTCTAGGACAGGGTTTCTCAACCACAGCATTACTGATTATTGCATTTTGGACCAAATTATTCTTTGTTATGGTAGGCTGTCTATACCTTGTAAGAAATTTAGCACACCTTTGGTCTCCATCCACTAGATGCATCCATGTGTGATAACAAAATGTCTCCAAATAATGGCAATGTCTTCTGGAGAGCAAAACTGTCCATCAGTTCAGTTCAGCTCAGTTCAGTCGCTCAGTTGTGTCCAACTCTTTGTAACCCCCTGGACTGCAGCAGGCCAGGCCTCCCTGTCCATCACAAACTCCCAGAGTTTACCCAAACTCATGTTCATTGAGTCAGTGATGCCATCCAACCATCTCATCCTCTTTTGTTCCCTTGTCCTCCCACCTTCAATCTTTCCCAGCATCAGGGTCTTTTCAAATGAGTCAGTTCTTCCCATCAGGTGGCCAAAGTACTGGAGTTTCAGCTTCAGCATCAGTCTTTCCAATGAATACCCAGGACTGATTTCCTTTAGGATGGACTGGTTGGATCTCCTTGCAGCCCAACAGACTCTCGAGTCTTCTCCAATACCACAGTTCAAAAGCATCAATTCTTTGGTGCTCAGCTTTCTTTAGAGTCCAACTCTCACATCCATAAATGACTACTGGAAAAACCATGGCCTTGACTATACAGACATTTCTTGGCAATGTAATGTCTCTGTTTTTTAATATGCTGCCTAGGCTGGTCATAACTTTCCTTCCAAGGAGTAAGCATCTTTTAATTTCATGGCTACAATCACCATCTTCAGTGATTTTGGGGCCTCCCAAAATAGTCATCCGTTGTTTCCACTGTTTCCCCATCTATTTGACATGAAGTGATGGGACTGGATGCCATGATCTTAGTTTTCTGAATGTTGAGCTTTAAGCTTTTTCACTCTCCTTTTTCACTTTCATCAAGAGGCTCTTTAGTTCTTCTCTTTCTGCCATAAGTGTGGTATCATCGGCATATCTGACATTATTGATATTTCTCCCAGCAATCTTGAGTCCAGCTTCTGCTTCATCCAGCCTGGCATTTTGCATGATGTACTCTGCATAGAAGTTAAATAAGCACAGTGACAATATACAGCCTTGACTTACCCCTTTCCCAATTTCGAACCAGTCTCTTGTTCCATGTCCAGTTCTAACTGTTGCTTCCTGACCTGCATATAGGTTTCTCAAGAGACAGGTCAGGTGGTCTGGTATACCCATCTCTTTCAGAATTTTCCAGTTTGTGGTGATCCACACAGTCAAAGACTTTGGCATAGTCAATAAAGCAGAAATAGATGATTTTCTGGAACTCTCTTGCTTTTTTGATGATCCAGAGGATGTTGGCAATTTGATCTCTGGTTCCTCTGTCTTTTCTAAAACCAGCTTGAACATCTGAAAGTTCTTGGTTCACGTACTTTTGAAGCCTGGCTTGGAGAATTTTGAGGATTACTTTAGTAGCATGTTAGATGAGTGTAACTGTGTGGTAGTTTGAACATTCTTTGGCATTGCCTTTCTTCGGGATTAAAATCAATGCTGACCTTTTCCAGTCCTGTGGCCACTGCTGAGTTTTCCAAATTTGCTGGCATATTGAGTGCAACACTCACAGCACCATCTTTTAGGATTTGAAATTGCTCAACTAGAATTCCATCATCTCCACTAGCTTTGTTTGTAGTGATGCTTCCTAAGGCCCACTTGACTTCACATTCCAGGATGTCTGGGTCTAGGTAAGTGATCACACCATCATGATTGTCTAGGTTGTGAAGATCATTTTTGTACAGTTCTTCTGTGTACTCTTGCCACCTCTTCTTAATATCTTCTGCTTCTGTCAGGTCCATACCATTTCTGTCCTTTATTGAGCCCATCTTTGCATGAAATGTTCCCTTAGTATCTCTAATCTTCTTGAAGAGATCACTAGTATTCCCATTCTATTGTTTTCCTCTATTTCTTTGCACTGATCACTGAGGAAGGCTTTTTTATCTCTCCTTGCTATTCTTTGGAACTCTGCATTCAAATGGGTATATCCTTCCTTTTCTCCTTTGTTTTTTGCTTCTCTTCTTTTCACAGCTATTTGTAAGGCCTCCTCAGAGAGCCATTTTGCTTTTTTGCATTTCTTTTTCTTGAGGATGGTCTTGATCCCCGTCTCCTGTACAATGTCATGAACCTCCATCCATAGTTCTTTAGGCACTCTATCTATCAGATCTAGTCCCTTAAATCTATTTCCCACTTCCACTGTATAATTTTAAAGGATTTGATTTAAGTCATACCTGAATGGTCTAGTGGTTTTCCCTACTTTCTTCAATTTAAGTCTGAATTTGGCAATAAGGAGTTCATGATCTGAGTCACAGTCACTCCTGGTCTTGTTTTTGCTGACTGTATAGAGCTTCTCCATCTTTGGCTGCAAAGAAAATAATTAATCTGATTTCATTATTGACCATCTGGTGATGTCCATGTGTAGAGTCTTTTCTTGTGTTGTTGGAAGAGGGTGTTTGCTCTGATCAATGAGTTCTCTTGGGAAAATTCTATTAGCCTTTGCCCTGCTTCATTTTGTACTCCAAGGCCAAATTTGCCTGTTACTCCAGGAGTTTCTTGACTCCCTACTTTTGCATTCCAGTTCCCTATAATGTAAAGGATGTCTTTTTGGGTGTTAGTTCTAAAAGGTCTTGTACGCTTCTTCAGCATTAGTGGTTGGGGCATAGAACGGATCATCGAGATATTGAATGGTTTGCTTTGGAAACAAACAGAAATCATTCTGTTGTTTTTGAGATTTCATCTGAGTACTGCTTTTTGGACTCTTTTGTTGACCATGATGGCTACTCCATTTCTTCTAAGGGATTCTTGCCCACAGTAGTAGATAGGATGGTCATCTGAGTTAAACTCACCCATTCCAGTCCATTTTCAGTAGCTGATTCCTAAAATGTCGATGTTCACTCTTGCCATCTCCTGTTCGACTACTTCCAATTTGCCTTGATTCATGGACCTAAAATTCCAGGTTCCTATGCAATATTGCTCTTTAGAGCATCGGACCTTGCTTCCATCACCAGTCACATCCACAACTGGATGTTGTTTTTGCTTTGGTTCTGTTCTTCATTCTTTTTGGAGTTATTTCTCCACTGATCTCCAGTAGCATGTTGGGCACCTACTGACCTGAGGAGTTCATCTTTCAGTGTCCCATGTTTTTGCCTTTCATACTGTTCATGGGGTTCTCAAGGCAAGAATACTGAAGTGGTTTGCCATTCCCTCTGCAGTGGACCACATTCTGTCAGACCTCTCCACCATGACCTGTCTGTCTTGGGTGGATCTACATGGCATGGGTCATAGTTTCATTGAGATAGACAAGGCTGTGGTCCATGTGATTAGATTGGTTAGTTTTCTGTGATTGTGGTTTCTGTCTGTCTGCCCTCTGATCCCCTCTCTCAGCACCTGCCATCTTACTGGAGTTTCTCTGTCCATGGTTGAGAGCAATTCTTTTAGGGCTACATTAGAGAAGCAAGTTCAGGTAACACTCCTTCCTGTCTCCTTTCAATTGCGCCCTAAGTTGCATTTTCTCATTTGTAATACAGCCAGCACCATCTGCATGAAATAAGTTAAAAGCAGATTACATATATATATATATCACATAATACACATAATATATATATATGTATATTAATACACACACACGTGTGTGTGTGTGCGCGCGCGCACGTGTGTGTGTGTGTGTGTGTGTGTAGGGACTTCCCTGGTGGTCCTGTGACTGGGACTTGTGCTGTCAGTGCAGAGGGCCTGGGTTTGATCGCTGGTTGGAGAACTGACTGGATCCCATATGCTGCAACTAAGAGTTTGCATGCCACAACTAAAGATCCTACATGCCTCAGATGAAAATCCTTCACATCACAGCTATGTATACAGATGTATGTATATGTGTGTGTGTATATATATATATATATATATATATATATATATATATATAGAGAGAGAGAGAGAGAGAGAGAGAGAGGGAGGCATGTTTTCAAAGGCTTATCACAGGGAGGAAACTGGGAGGCCCAAGGAGCAGGTGCAGCTATGCACACATATGTAACTCCAGGGAACGGTGAGAACTGTGGTGAACTGAGAGCTGTACACTACTAATGACACCTTCTCCTGCTTTCTTCTTATTGTTTCCATGTGAGAATTTGAGCTCAATGTTGCTGAACACTCGAATTTTTCAGGAGAAACCACAAGATCCTTGTCTGTGTACATGATATATATGAAATGTTTCTACCTTTAAATGTAGATTTGTGATTTATCAGAATAGAGTAAACCTCACATTTGTGTGTCACATGTGGGCTATAGGCTTCCATACTGCAACCTCTGACTTCCACCTGGCACATAATTATTGCTTATTAAATGTTAGTTCTCTAATCATCATCTATACTTGGAGGCACAAGGTTACCCACTTGGTTTGGGCCCCAGCAGCTTCCCTGGTAATCTCAGAGTTCCTTAAGGTGCCTAGGAAAACTTAACTTAATGTTCCTGGATTCTACCTGCATTCCCATGGCCTCTTTGGTATAGAGAAATAGTTCTTTACTGAAGCTCAGTCAGTGTTTAATTGATCTTTAGATCACTCAATACGCATACCCTTTAGGTACCGCCTAAGGAAAGATTAATTTTCAGCCCCAGGAAAGATTTTAAATGGGAAATTCCAGGCCATGCTAATGTGACTGAGGCTTTACCTTAGAAGTAGCAAATCTGGAGAATTAAAAATGAACCCATTTTGGCAAAAAAGCACAGTGGTGCTGTTTCTAAATAGCTGATTTTTTTTTTTTTAACTAAAAAGAAGAAATCCAAGTGTATTCTGTAAGACTGAATGACACAAATAGAGTTAGAGCAGAAAGTTGTGGGTGGCATTGAAGAGGACTATGAGCAGCACAAAAAGGACTGAGGACCTCAAACTGCAAAGGAAAGCATATAGTTAAGCAAGACTGACTACAACTGAGGGACACAACCAGAAAGGGGAAGAAAAGAAACATTCGGCGAGTTAGTGCCTGTTGCTGTATAACAAGCCTGGTGCTGGGCGCTTGACTTCTACTCGCTCATCCTGCTGATGCTCCCGACCAGCTGCAAGGAGGGCCGTAAGGTGAAGCAAATTGTTTGTGGTCACACAGCTAGCAGGTGGCAGAGCTGAGAGAGTTAAAGTACAAAAGTTTTGACGTCAGAGCAAAATGTGGCTCTCCAATTGGCCTTGAGGGTGATTCTTAACCTGGGAACAGACCCCCAGCTCTTTCTCACTACCCAGAAATTATAGGCAAAATGTTGTATTTATGAGCGCCATCATTGTTCTGGGGGAAGGATCTCCAGTTTCAGATAAAATCAGATTAAAAAAAAAAAAAAAGATTGAGACCTTCTGCCTTAAAGATTTGTGGAGTTTAGTCTAGGAGACTCTCTCCATAGTCCTGTAGAAGTACAGAAAAACATACTCCAGATACCCAGAAATTTAAAGGAACTGTTTCTCACTCATAAGTACTTCCCAAAGTCTAAGTCATGACAAGTTAACAGCAAAGTTTTACAGCTAAGTTCATGAAGTGTATTCATCTTTTTAGCCCAATACATGAAGTGAGAGGCCACAAAGGCTATTGAGTTGGTGTGGATAGGAGTGAAGAGATGTAGGCTCCTGTGTAATCCATAAATTACTGGAATTATGGTTGGATAATGCATCTTTCTTCCATTGCCTTATCTTTTAATCGCTTTTGTGAATGCTAACAACTGGTCTACCTAACTCAAGGCAAAATAGAGTGGTAGATTTGAGTGAGAAATGCTTTTGTTAAATATCTGTCTTGACCACTTTATTTACTGAATAAAAGGATTGAGTCATATCCTCAAGCCACTGAGACGAAAACCTAGGTTAGGAAATATGTACAATGCCATTTCCATGGTACCATGCTGTGTTCCATGTCAACACTAGAAAGATGCTTAAGCGAAATGGATTTCAGCCTCATTCATTCATGCAATCAGTCATCAAGCCCCCATTATTGAAGGTGCTTGAGCTCCTTTGTCCCAGGAAAACTGAAAGACGTTTAATGCACATCTACCATGTGTCAAAACTCTTTTAATTGAAATTTTGAAACAACTTGGATTGTTCAAGTGGCCACTATCCTCTACCTCAAAGAGGCTTCTAATGTCATTAACTGAGTACCTACTGAATGCAGAAGCACAAACGGGTGGGAAGAAAGAATTTTAAAAAACATGTAACTCATAGTCACTGCCCATATGTTGTATAAAATTAACAATGGAAAGAATGATATGTAGGAGGATACGTTGCATGACCATGTATCTGTGGCCTAACCACAATAGAGTTAGACCACACAACACACTGCATGCATGCTCAGTCATGTCAGACTCTTTGAGACCCTATGGACTGTGACCTGCCAGGCTCCTCTGTCCATAGGATTTTCCCAGCAAGAATACTGGAGTGGGTTGCCATTTCCTTCTCCAGGGGATCTTCCCAACCCAGGGACTGAACCCGCATCTCCTGCAGCTCCTGCATTGGCAGGCAGATTCTTTACCACTGAGCCACCTGGGAAGCCCAAACTATACATTAGAACTTCTCTAAAAATCAACTCCAAGAAAGGAACTCTGTGAAACTCTGGTCTGTGTTGAAGATCATTCATGAAGTCAGCTTCTAAATTCTATAAGAAGTGAACTCTAAGAACAGCATTTTTCATGCCTCAGGATGGCATTTTAAAAGAAGCCTATCTTGTTCCCCATGCCCAAAATATGATAGGCAACTTTTACCTTGTTATTAGCACAAAATTTTAAAATGTTCTACCCTGCATCAGAATGAACCAGAAGTCTGCTTAGTTCTAATTTTGTGCATGCTCAGCCTCTATTGCCTCAGTTCTCTTCAATTCCCTCTATTAAGGTCCAGGTCAGTGTCCTTCCCTAGATTTTTAGCTTCCCTGAGGATAGAAACTCTGTCTTACCCATCTTGGTATCTGCAGCACCTTACACAGTGCCTGGAATATGGGAAGGCTCCATACCTCCTTAGTAAGCTGAACTGAATTGTAAATGCTGAAGAAACAAGCAGAGTAAGGGAGGAAAAAGTCCAGAAAAGATAAGATTATTTACCAATAGAGATACTGAGATGTAGGGAGACAAAATACTATCCAAAGTTACCTGGTATTAGAACAAATAAAATGCTCAAGTCTATAAAACTAAGCCTCTGCACTTAGATTGCAGTGTTTCTAATCAACACAGAAAATCACCCATCTGATTTTAGGGTAAAAAGTCTGCCTTTTGAGTTTTTAAATAAGGACAAATATAAATACAGAATACACAATGAGAAAGAAAATGAGACAAAATAATTGATGAAGACAGTATACTACCATAATAATCAACAATGTGTCAATTTCAACTCTCAATGACAGTCCAATCAATGAATCTGTCTTGGCAGATAATTACTTGCTATATCTTAGTCCATAATGCGATCAATAAAGTCAAATGTCCAGTTTAATATTTTACATTTAATGATTATACAATAACAGTCAGCATAATATATGTTGAGAGAGATTAATGGAAGGATTAGACATGGTGCCAATACTTTTTTTCCTTTTAATTAGTGAAACCCTAATCAGGAATTCAAAATATGCTGAATTGAAGCCTTTCTTTCTTAGCACTCTGCTAAACAGCTGAAATTATTATGTTCAGAGATTTGGTTATTGAATTTCTAATTATCTAGCAATTCAAATGATTCACGAAATTATCTGAGGCTTGTCCATCCATCTAGTTGGTGAACTGGCTTGGTGAACCCAATTGGCTGTGCCTTTTCAGTAGGAGACAGTGTTCTTCTCCCCCAAACCCAGGAGGAAAAGGAGTCTTATGCCAGGCCTCTGGCCTGGCTGTACTATTGACCAGGTGGTGATGTTCCCAGGGGAATTGTGGGCTGACCTTTCTTGTGGTCAGGTTCCTCTGAGCCCTGCTTGCCCTTGCTCACTTGTCATGAACTTGGCTTCACTAAAAATTCACCACAAATCAATTTTGTCAGTTTCCATTATTTTATTGTTCACCAGGGAGTAGCCCAGACAGGCGCTGAATAATTCATGATGGCGGTGGTGTTGATCCTATTTTCTGGGTAAGAAAAATCTAAAGCTCCAGAAGGCCTCAGTCAGTGAGTCAATCCCAAGGCATTGGTGTGCCTGCTTAGCACATGCTATGGTGTAGGGTAAGTTTAAATGGCCTGTGCTACTGAGAAACCAACCTTTCTCACTGGTAACTATGTGAGCCACTTACGTATCAACTGCCGTCAAAGAGGAGAGTTGCAAGATTTGAACTTAAGGTAAAAAGTATATACACACCTGGAAATATAAGAATTATATAGTGAGTCTCAACTGGCAAAGTCTGAGCAGAGAATCAGAATCAGATTCTGAGTCTCAGGACATAAGTCAATTCAGAAAAAGACACAAGAATAAGGAAATATATTACATTGTCATATATGAAATATGCCTGTGTCTATATTAGATATAATGTCAGCTGCTAGGCAATTTAGAATAGAAAAGAATTACAACTATGGTAAAGAATTCACAAATCATGAATAAGCCAGCCATAGACTGTGAGTTGCAGTCTCAAAGGCAGATTTCTCCATTTTCAGAATAAAAGATGTAGGCTGCAGTGGTCCCTCAAAGCCAACATTCTACATTGTCTCAGTTAAAGCCAAAAAGCCAAGACAGAAAGCGGGGAGCAATGATGGTTGGCTGCCCAGCTAGAAAGATGGGGAGCAAGGATGGTTGGTGGCCCAGGAAGTACAGGAGGGCAGCAGCACGACGGGGGAAGGCACTGCAGTCCAAGCCTTGGTATTCAGCCTGCAGCCCCAGATCCTGCCTCTACAGGTCATTCAAAAGGGAGTGGGCACAATAGGGACTCAAGCGCTACTCCTGAGAGGTTGCTACATACCTAATGTGCCAGAATGTTCATTTACAGTGAGACTGGAACTGCCAAGGGCCCTGGACCACTTAGGTTTGCAGGCAGATCCTCCTGTTCATGGAAAACTCACCTGAGGGGCCACTAAAATCAGATATCTGCATCCAAAAGTAATAAATAAGTGGGAGAGCAAGAAAAAAGTTTCTGCACAGCAAAGGAAATAATCAACAAAATGAAAGGGCAACCTATAGATTGGGGCACAAATATTTCCCACAAGGGGTTAATATCCAAAATATATAAGAAACTCATGCAACTCAATAGCAAAAAAAGAGAAATAAGCTGATTAAAATATGGGCAAAGGAGCTGATTAGACATTTTCCCAAAGAAGTCAAACAAATGGCACACATACAACAGGTACAAGAAAAAGTGCTCAGCATCACTAATCATGGGGAAAATGCAAATCAAAACCAAAATGTATATCACCTCACACCTGTTACAATGTCTGCAACAACCAAATAAAAGGTAACAAGCGTTGGGAAGCATGTGGAAGAAGGGGAATCCTTGTACACTGCTGGTGGGAATGTAAAGTGGTGGAGCCACTAGGGAAAGCAGTATGGAGTTTCCTCAAAAACTAAACAGAGGACCACCATAATCTCTCTTCCGAGTATACACCCAAAGCAAATGAAATTAGTTATCTCCAAGATACTGAGGGACTCCCTTGTTAATTATAGCGTTAGTCACAGTAGCCAAGATCCGGGAACAATGTAAGTATCCATCATGAATGGATGGACAAAGAAATTGTGCATACAATGGAATTTTATTCAGCCTTAGAAAACAAGATCTTGCCATTTGTGACAATGTGAATGAATGGACAACATTGTGCTAAGTGGAATAAGCCAGAAACAGAAAGAAAAAGCTGATCTTCTACCTGTGGAATCTAACAAAGTCAAATACATAGAATCAGAGGACAACAGTGGTTACCAGGGATGGAGAGGCAGGGAAAATGGGGAAATGTTAGCTAAGGGTACAAAGTTGAGTTATGTAGGATAAAAAAGCCCAGAGATCTCATATATAGTATGTTGACTCTAGCTAATAGTACTATAATGAATACTGGAAATTTGATAGAATAGATTTCAGGTATTCTTATCAGATGAAAAAATAGTATCTGTGTGAGGAGATCATACGTTAATTAGCTTGACTACTAAAATCTTTTCACTACATATATGTATATCAAATCATCCTGTGTTACACCTTGCTGTTGTTTAGTCGCTAAGTCATGTCTGACTCTTTTATGATCCCATGGACTGTAGCCTACCAAGCTCTTCTGTCTGTGGGATTTCCCAGGCAAGAACACTGGAGTAGGTTGCCATTTCCTTCTACAGGTGCTCTTCCCAGCCCAGGGATCAAACCTACATCTCCTGCTTGGCAAGCAAATTCTTTACCACTGAGCCATAAGGGAAGCCTGTGTTACACCATAAATAAATATCATTTTTATTTTTTTAATAGACATAGAGAAAAAGAAAGTCACATAGTAAACAAAGATTGAGAGCAAAGGGAATGGGACGGTGTTGAGGGGCAGATCGCCAACTATTTGAGAAAGTCTGATAACCAACTCCAGTTTTAATCAGATGAATTCAAGTACATTTTTCTCTCCATGTCTGCATAGATATGGAAAACACTAATAAAATTTGTGAGTTCATCTTTTATATTTCATTTATGTGTGTTGCAAAATACATATAACAAAATTTACTATCCTAACCATTTTTATGTGTACAGTTCAGTAATGTTAAGTACATTCATTTTATTGTGGAATGATTACCACCATTCATCTCCAGAACTTTCACCTTGCAAAACTGAAACTCTGTCATTAAACAATAATTCCTCACTCCCCCTTCACTCCAGCCCCTGGAAGTTTACCATTTTTTTCTTGTCTCTATGAATTTGATTACTCCAGGTATCTCATATAAATAGAACCATGAAATATTTATCTTTTGTGATTGGCTTATTTCACTTACCATAATATCCTCAAGATTCATGCACATTTTTGTAGCATGTATTAGAATTTCCTTCCTTTTTACAGATGAATTATATTCCATTGTATGTATATGCAGTTGACCCTTGAACAACATGGATTTGAACTGCATATGTCCACTTATACTTGGATTTTAAAAAATAAATACACACTACAGTATATAATCTGCAGTTCTTTGAATATACAGATGAAAGATCACACATATGGAGGGCCAACTGTAAGATTATACCATGGGTTTTTGGCATTGAAGGCGGTTGGTGGCCCTAAGTCCTGCATTGTGCAAGGGTCAACTATACCATATTTTGCTCATCCATTCATCCATCAGCAAACACTTGGGTTGCTTTCTCCTTCAGGATGTATGGATAATGTTATATGAACAGGGGTGGACAAATATCTCTTTGTGACCTTGCTTTCAATTCTTTTGGGTACATATCTGGAAGTGGAATTGCTGGATCATATGGTAATTCTATTTTTAATTTTTTGAGGAACTACCATAACAGCTATGCTATTTTACATTTCTACCAACAATACGAGTTCCAGTTTCTCTATATCTTTACCAACACCTGTTATTCCACTAAAAAAATAGTCATCCTAACGGGCTTGAGGTGGTATCTCATTATAGTTTTGATTTGCATGATTAGTGATGATGACCATCTTTTCATGTGCTTGTTGGCTGTTTTTATGTCTTCATGGAGAAATGTCTGTTCAAATCCTTTACCCATTCTTGAACTGGGTTTTGGGTGGTTGAGTTTTAAGAGTTTCCTGTATGTTCTGGTTATTAATCCCTTATCAGATGCATGATTTGAAATATTTTACCCTATTTTGTGGGTTTCCTTATTACTCTGTTGATAGTGTTTTTGAGGCACAGATTTATTAAATTTTCATGAAGTTCAATTTGTCTATTTTTTTTTCTTTTGTTGCCTGTAACTTCAGTATCATATCCAAGAAAGCATTTACAAATCCAATGTTGTCCTCCCTTTATTATTTGAACTCTTCATTCAGAGAAAATGGAGGGTCGCATGCAGTTGTAAGACATAATACAGAAAGATCTAGAGTTTTCCTCCAGTGATAACATCTTGCAAAACTATAATACAATATATAACCAAGATACTGATATTGATACAACAAAGTTACAGAGCATTTCCACCACTGTAAAGATCGCTCTTGGTGCCTTTTTTATTGTCACACCCATTTTCTTCCCACCCCCACTCCTCCTTAATCCCTGGCAACCACTAATTAGTTCTCCATTTCTATAGTAGTTTTGTCCTTTGAAGAAGTTTGTATAAATGAAATCATACAATGTATAACTTTTGAGATTGACTTATTTTCACTCAGCATGATTCTCTGAAGATCTCTTCAAGGCTGTTGTTTGTATCATTAGTCTGTTCCTTTATATTGCTGAGTAGTATCCCCTGGTATAGATGTGTTGGAGTTTATTTACTCATTCACCCACTAAAGGACATCGAGTGATTTCCAATTTGAGGCTATGAAGTATATGACTACTATAAACATTCACGTGCAGACTTGTGTGAATGCAAGCTTTCATTTCTCTGTGATAAATGACAAGGAACACAATAGCTGAATCATTTGCTAGTTGCATGTTTAACTTTTTTAGAAACTGCTAAATACTTTCCTGGAAGGCTGTATCAGTTTACATTCTAACCAACAATTTATGAATAATACAGTTTCTCTCCATATTGGGTTTTCACCAACAACTGGTGAAAATTTTTTCATTTTTTTTCTTGTAGCCATTCAGATAGGTGTGTAATGATAATGTCTCATTATGATTTGAGCTTGCATTTTTCAAACGACTAATGATGCTCAACATTTTTTATGTGCTTATTCACCATCTACATATGATCTTCAGTGAAGTGTCTGTGTGTGTTTTGACTCCTGAGCATAATTTACTCTATATATTAGTTTTTGTTGGGAGATGTGGTCTGCTAATGTTTTCTACTCATGTGTAGCTTAACAGGGTCATCCATTCTCTTAACAGGGTCTTCCATAGAGCAAACATTTTTAATTTTAATAAAATTAAAATTTATCATTTCCTTTTATAGATTTTGCCTTTGGTATAAGTCTAAGAACTTGTTGCCTAGCCCTAGATACTGAATATTTTCTCCTATCTTTTTTTGAAAAATTTTATAGTTTCAAATTTTACTTTAAAATCTGTGATTCATTTTGAGTTAATTTTTATATAAGATGTGAGAACTAAGTTGAGGATTCTTTTGTCCTATTTATGTCTAGTTTCTACAGTACCATATTTTGAAGATTATCCTTCCATTGAATTGCTTTTGTACCTTTATCAAATATCAATGGGCATATTTTTGCAAGTATGTCTATTTTAGGTTCTCTCATCTGTCCCATTGATCTGTGTCTATCTCTCTGCCAAAACCATGAAGTTGATTACCTTAGCTAAATAGTAAGTATTGTAATACACTGATTTCTCATACTTTATTCTTTTTCAAAATTGTTTTAGATATCTTAGCTTATTTTCCTCTCTAAATACATTTTATAGTAATCTTATCTATCACTCAAAAACGTCTTGCTGGGGTTGTGATAGAGTTGAGTTAAACTGACATATCATTTTGAGAATTGGCATCTTTACTGTGTTGAGTCTTTCAATTCATGAAAATAGTATACCCCTCCATTTATTTGAAGCTTTACTTTCTTTCATCAGCATTTTATAGTTTATTACAAACTAAATGTTTCAACAGTCAAAAACACAGTTGATTTCACTTTCTGACCAGTATATGGTCATAATTTAACTTAGAAATGAACCTTATTATGGCCAAGCCTAAAATAAATTCCTGTGATGTCTCGTTTACATCTAAGTATTTCATTTTTTTGATTGATTGGAAATGGTATTGTGTTTTTTATTTTGTTGTCCACATGTTCACTGCTTGTATGTAGATGTTCAATTGATTTATGTGTGCTTATTTTGTTTTATGAAACTAATGCAGTTAGTTTTAGTAGGGTGTTTGTTGTTATTTTTTTTTTGTAGAGTCCTTGGAATTTTATATGAAGACAATCATATCAACTGCAAATAAAGAGTTTTACTTCTTCCTTTCTGATATGTATGCCTTTTATGGCCTTATTGCACTGGTTGGAACTTCCAGCACTATATCCGACAAAAGCTGTGAGACAGACATTCTTTCCTTGTTCCTGATCTTAGAGGGAAGGAATATAGTCTTTCAACATTAGGTATGTTAGCTGTACATTTTTGGGGATGCTCTTTGCAATTAAGGAATCTCTCCTGTATTCCTATTCTTAGAGTTTTCACCATGAAAGCATATGGAATTTTGTCAAACAATTTTTTTTTGCTTCAGTTGGTATGATTATGTGCTTTTTAAAAAAACACTTGTAACTATGGTAGATTACACTGATTGATTAAGTATTGAACTAGCCTTATATCCTTGGAATAAGCTCTGTTGGTCATGGGTTTACAGCTTTTATATATATATATTGCTGAATTCTACTTGCTAATATTTTGTTACAAAAATTTAGTCTATATTCATAAGGGATATTGGTCTATAGTTTTCTTATTTTGTACACCTGATTGTCTGGTTCTGGTGTGGGGGTAATACTCTGTGTTGTGTGCTGTGCTCAGTCACTCAGTCATGTCCGACTCTTTGCGACTCCATGGTTTGTAGCCTGCCAGACTCCTCTGTCCGTGGGATTCTCCAGGCAAGAATACTGGAGTGGGTTCCCATGCCCTCTTCCAGGGGATCCTCCCAACCCAGGCTTTTCAAACATCTCTTTCATATTGGGTGAGTTGTGTTTGTATTTGTTTTAGGAGGAACTGGATCATTTCATCTAAGTTGTGAAATTTGTATCTATAGAATTACTCATTGTATACCTCATTATCCTTTTGAAGTCTTCAGGGTCTGTAGTGATGACACCTGTTTCACTGCTAATATTGGTAGTTTGTGTCTTCTGTCCCTTTTCTTCATCGGTCTTGCTAAAGGTTCCTCAATTTCAGTGATCTTTTCAAAGCACTAGCTCTTTGCTTTATTAAATTTACTTATTTATTGTTTTCAATTTCATCAGTTTCTGCTCTTATGTATATTATTTCCTTCTATATTTGCATTTACTTGGGTGTTCTTTCTATAGATACTTGAGGTGAGATTTTAGATGACTGATTTGCGACTTTTCCTCTTTTCTTCTGTGTGCCTTTTAATGTATAAATTTCCCTCTCACTACTGTTTTAGCTGTGTCACCCCCCAATATTAATATGTTCGTTGTCTTTCATGTAATTCAGTCCAATGTATTTTTATTATTTGTCTACATTGACTCCCTCAGATCAAAACCTGAGGTAAGCTGGGGCAGGAAGAAGAGTAGGAGTGAAATGTTGGAACGTAAAATTAGTATTTGTTCATTTCCTGTGTATTTCATTCACTCATTCTTTTACCAAATATTAATGGAATGCCTATTGTGCACTAGATACTGGTCTAGGGTGTGGGGGAATCTTAAGATTGCTTCTCTGGGAAACAGAGTTGGAGATGGAGACTTGTGTACAGGAGATTTGTTGAAGAGGGCTCTCAGGAACAATATCTTTGAGGAAGTGGGGGAAGCCAGGCTTGGCAGAAGAGGAGTTGAGCTGTGATGCAGTCAACAACTAAGGACTTGGATGAAAGCACAGAGACTGGGGGTGAGGAGAAACTTCAGAGTTCTCCTGAACTGAGGCAGTGAAGCCAGGCCTTTGTATGCTCACACTGGTCAGTCACTGGATGAATGCTTGGGCAGAGTAGCTTTACTTAGCTGTGGGAAATTCCAGGAAAGAGACTTGGCTGTGACCTGATAGCAGGTGGCAATCTCAGCAGCTGGGGGAATGGAAGCCTTGTCCTGAGAAAGGGTCTGGGCTATACACCCTGGCACCCATATTGTGAAGTTGCAAATAAATGGACAGGACAGAATTGCTGCTCTCATGCAGTTGGCAGTTGGCATAGGTGAAAAGATACGTGTAACAAATATGTGTAAGCAAATTATGGTTACCATGGTGAGTTTACAGAAGAGCAGCAAGTTAAAAGTGCCATAGGAACTCATTCAGGGAGCAACCAACTCACCTGGGTGGGTCAGGAAAGACCTCTTCAGCAACACAGTTGCCTTGCTTTTTCAAATTCTGAAGAGAAAAATCCATGTCATCACATCTCACGGAGGAGGTAGTGAATTACAAAAGCTTGAATTTGCTTTGAAAGATGAGGTCTGTACTTTGCCGAGTAAAGAGAAGTAAATCATGCATTAATGGAGCCAGTATTTTCAGTGAGTTAGCGCCACAGGCTGATCTGGCAAAGAGATAGTAAAGGTGAGCATGCAGGTTATGTGTAATGTGGAAAATAACCTTTTAAACTTTTATGCCCCTCTCTAGGGCAAGAATGCTATTCTTTAAAAGGTTAGTCTACTACCAAAAAAAAAAAAAGACTACTTCATGTTTCATTCTAGAATCAATTTTTCTATTAAAAATAAATTGCACTTTAAGTAACCTGTGATATGTTCAGCTAGAGCTAGTGGCTGGATGAAACTTTTATGTCTGTAGTCCTGGTGATTTGGAAGGACTGTTGAACTACTCAGAACAGAATATAAATGTCTCTGATCTTCTGAAACTTGGTTTGCCCCATCTAACCTTAATCCTAGTGGAATTTCACTGCTGTTTGATGGGTCTTAGGCCCCTAGTGGTTGCTTTGTGCCCAATGTTTTGTGATCATTAGGAAAATCCAGGGCTCTTCTCCTTTTTATCTCCACTGACAGAGGTTCGCTGCCCTTTAGGAGTTAGAGTTCCGAGGGAGAGTCACAGAGACATGAAACAAGAGAACGATTCAAGAGAACCAACATGTAAGCAAGTCTGCATGTACTGCACGGAGTCCTTGAGGAGCTTAGAAGAATAAAAGAAACCTGGAAAGTCTCTTAGAGAAGGCCAGCATGGAGCCAGAATTTGGAGGTGATGGATTAGAAGAGAGAGGCTTCTGGGACATTCAAAAGGTCAGGGGTAGCTGAACACAAGCCCAAAGGAGGAAATGACTAAGATGCTGCGGGGTCAAGAGACGCCAAGTCATTCTTCCTTTTGGAAAGCACTTTTCTTTGAAAAAGAACCAAATGGGATAATGAGAGTAGTCAGAGTCAGAGAAGTTATTCAAAATAACAAAGAAACCTATACCTGTGACCTTACTTTCTTAGAATTTATAAAGAGATCAAATAAATGTTTGGATAAGAAGATTATTGGCCCTGTGAAATGGCAAATTGTATTTTCTCTAGTTAAAAGGGACCATAACCATGTTCTGGTCCAAACATCCATCTGAAACATGAATTTCCTTAACAATGAATGGTCCAACCAAATCTTCATTTAGCTGATGTTTGAACAACCTTAATGTTACAAAATTCACTGTCTCCCTTGATTCTTGAAGTAAGGATAAAATGCTAAAATCTATCACCTTGTATCAGATCTGGTGGTGTGCCTAATCAAGTGACACTGAATTGATGAAACCCCTCATTCTAGGCTCCCAGACCATGTGCCTACATTTTAGGCAAAGTCACATCCGTTTGGGGGGTAGATATATCACAGTGTTAACTAAACTGAGTTTAGTTTCAAAATAAAAGTTTAAGGTTTTACTTTTTATCCTCATAGGGTGATCTTCATACATCTGAGGTTTGTTTGGACTCAAATGAATGACCTTACACTTATCCCTTTAAAATTCTATCATTTAAAGCCTATTCGATTTGAAAACTTTGGCAACTTTTTTGGTTCAAATTCTTTCTTTGAATGAGTTTACCATTTCTCTTGGCTTGGAATAATTTGCCGAATTGAGGAATAGTTTTCATGGGTTAACTGAAACAGTAATCAGGGTATAGTCAAGGAAAGGACCTTTGAGGTAGAAGGAAGAGAGAGAATGTTACATTACTTGCTGACCTAATGCTAAAGCTACAGGTGGCCAAAGGCATATCCAGCAGATCCTCCAAAGAGGAAGGTGACTGGAAGGGGTGGGGAAGTTGTGGAGAGGCGTGCTTTTCTGCCACAACTCAACAAGGATATAAGAAGAATACAATGGCCACCTCTTACTGGGCACTTACTATGTGCCAGGACAGAGCTCACCGCATGGCATACATTGTGAGGTTACTGTTATCACCACTATCTCAACTTGGGAGGAAATAACAGCTTAGAGTTTGACACACCTGTCATCCAAGGTGGAAAGGATAGGGATAAGATTCACATTCAAGTTTGTTTGACTCCAAAACATGTACTCATAATTACTGACAGTCATGTGAAACCAGGACCAGAGAACTCTTAGGGGATCTCAGGGAATGTGAGGACCCTTGGTCTATTCATGGTGAGTGGTCTGAGCTGTGTGAATAGAGGATTCCTGTCACTTTGCTTTGGTCTCTATTTAACTTGTGCTTTTACTAATTAGCTTTCATTAGTAGAATCATTCTACCCTTGAAGTCCTAAATGTATGATTAGAAATAATTCCAAATCAATTAATTGTGATGATACAAAAGATAATTTCATGGGAAGGGTCCTAATGACCAAATTAATCCCAAACATTTTTTAAATGACAAAGAAACACAAACCACAAAGAAGTTGGGTACCTGAACTGCTTTCCATCCAAGTGAAAGGTATGAAGCTTATCTTGGTTCATTGTCATTTTTAAACATTTGGGATCAATTTGGTCATCATTAAGAACTTTCCCATGAAATTATCCTTTGCATCATCACAGTGTGGGCTCCCAGGTGGCAATAGTGGTAAAGAACTCACCTGCCAATGCAGGAAACCCAAGAGACACAGGCTCAATCCCTGGGTTAGGAAGATGCCCGAGAAGGAAATGGCTATCCACTCCAGTATTCTTGCCTAGAGAGAGGAGTCTTGAAGTCCATAGGGTCTCAAAGAATCTGACACAACTGAAGCCATTTAGTATGAAGCGTATGAAAAGAGTGGAGTGCCCCCGAGACTCTTTAGAGTCCAGATTTCCTTACTTGGCTAGGTCATGTCTCAGGAGAAGTATTGACCTCAAGAACACTGTTCTACTGGTTCAATTTGACTTTCCTTTCTGAGTCTTATCAGAGTGTTTTCTGTTAAGGTGACAAACAGCATCTCTTCTGTTTCTAGAGGCTGAGTCCAAGCTATCTTGAGATTTTAAGTTTGCATTCCTTGATTGTGTAGACCAAAACACAAAACCACCTTATTTGTATGTGGGCAGCACTTGCAGAACAGTGTGATGAAGTGTGATCTGCCTAACGTCTCTTTCCCAACACCCCTACCATCTAGAAAGGTCAGCTCCCAGCTGCCTTTACCCCTCCTCACTCTTGCATCTTAGTACTCCACCCTATAAATTCTTACCAGAGACAGACACGTTGAAACGATAAGAAAATTTAGGCTTCCGTTCTGCTACCATCACTTATTGGTTGTGTGATCTTGAACAAATTATCTAATCTCTCTGAGCCTCTTTCCTGATATGTTAAATAAAACAGTAATATCGATCTCTGTGAGCATGTGAAACTAAATGAGATTAATGTAGAGCATCGTATAAGAGAAAGGGATGCGTGGGATTGTGAAATCAACTAACTATAACAGCAGGTCAGCCGGGGAGAGGAACAGCACAAAAGCTGATGCTGCTGGTCGTGATGATGGAGACAACAGTGATGATGATGATGACAGCTATTTTTGAATATATAACCATGTGCCAGGCATTGGGCTAGATGATTTACATAGACTGTTTTACTGAATCTTCATAATAGTCATCTCAGATGAATATTAACTTTATACCCACCTTTTAGATAAGGAAATGGAAGTTTTAAAGACATTCAGTAACTTTGACCAAGATAAATTAGCTATTAAATTGTTAAGACCAAACTAATTTGATTCCTGATTCATTCCAAGAGAACATTGGTCTCCATCTTAGCTGAAGTCATCAGGGGGCATCAGAAACTTCATCCTAGGAGCCACTGCTTGTTCTCTGTGTTCCCCAACCCCTCCTACTGATCTCTCAGCCTCTCACCACAAGATTTATGTATCACAACTGCTATATGTTATGCCCCTACATCTTGAGAACTTTATTTGAAAAAGTGAAAGCATAGTCTCTCAGTCATGTCTGACTCTTTGTGACCCCATGGACTATGCCTACCAAGCTCCTCTGTCCATGGAATTCTCTGGGCAAGAATACTGGAGTGGATTGCCATTTCATTATTAATTTCCTTGAAAATATATGACACATTGAAAATGTAAAACTTACATGTAGAAGACCTAAGTCCTATGCTCAGCAATTCTATAACTAGCTGTGTGACCTTAGGCAGGTCAACCCCTTTAAGCCTCAGTTTCTCATTCACAAAATGACAACCGTGTAGCCTCTAGGATTCCTTTCCAGGATACTTTCACTCTGTGAATCTACTTCTACAGTCAAGAACACTTAGTCTTAGTGTGTGAAATGACACAGAAATAAATATCTGAACCAAAGCTGACTGTCCAAGGAACAAATGTTATTTCCATGTTAATTTTAGATATTAATGAAGGGAAATGGTCAGTTTTCATTCCAATCCCAAAGAAAGACAATGCCAAAGAATGGTAAAACTACCACACAATTGCATTCATTTCACATGCTAGTAGAGTAATGCTCAAAATTCTCCAAGCAAGGGTTCCATAGTACTTGAACAAAGAACTTCCAGATGTTCAAGCTGGATTTAGAAAAGGCAGAGGAACCAGAGATCAAATGGCCAACATCTGTTGAATCACTGAAAAAGCAAGAGAGTCTCAGAAAAACATCTACTTCTGTTTTATTGACTACACCAAAGCCTTTGACTGTATAGATCACACGTTACCTGCCTCCTGAGAAATCTGTATGCAGGTCAAAAAACAATAGTTAGAACTGGACATGGAACAACAGACTGGTTCCAAATTAGGAAAAGAGTATGTCGAAGTGGTATATTGTCACCCTGCTTATTTAACTTCTATGCAGAGTACATCATGCAAAATGCCAGGCTGGATGAAGCACAAGCTGGAATCAAGATTGCCAGGAGAAATATCAATAACCTCAGATATGCAGACTATGCCACCCTTATGGCAGAAAGTGAAGTGGAATTAAATAGCCTCTTGATGAAAGTGAAAGAGGAGAATGTAAAAGCTGGCTTAAAACTTAACATTCAAAAAACAAAGATCATGGCATCTGTTCCCATCAGTTCATGGCAAATAGATGAGAAAAAAAGGGGAAATAATGATAAACTTTATTTTGAGGGGCTCCTAAATCACTGCAGATGGTGACTGCAGCCATGAAATTAAAAGATACTTGCTTCTTGGAAGAAAAACTATGACCAACCTGGACAGCATATTAAAAAGCAGAGACATTACTTTTTCAACAAAGGTCCATTTAGTCAAAGCTATGCTTTTTCCAGTAATCATGTATGAATGTGAGAGTTGGACCATAAAGAAAGCTGAGCACTGAAGAATTGATGCTTTTGAACTGTGGTGTTTGAGAAGACTCTTGAGAGCCCCTTGGACAGCAAGGAAATCAAACTAGTCAATCCCCAAGGAAATCAGCCCTGAATAGTCATTGGAAGGACTGATGCTAAAGCTGAAACTCCAATACTTTGGCCACCTGATGGGAAGAACTAACTCATTGGAAAATACCCTGATGCTGGAAAGATTGAAGGCAAGAGGAGAAGGAGACAACAGAGGATGAGATGGTTGGATGGCATCATTGACTCAATGGACATGAGTTTGAGCAAGCTCCAGGAGTTGGTGATGGACAGGGAAGCCTAGCTTGCTGCAGTCCATGGGGTGGCAAAGAGTTGGACATGACTAAGCAACTGAACTGAACTGATTAATGACTATAACTTTGCAGCTAATCATATGAAACATTCTATACCCTATTTGGGTGACCACATAATTAACTATCTAGATCAGGACATTTTAGGAGTGAAAGCAGATGCTGCTAGTAATTGCGCAAGGACAGTGGACGCAACCCTTGGGCTTCCCTGGTGTCTCAGATGGTAAAGAATTTGCCTGCATTGTGGGAGACCTGTATTTGATTACTGGGTTGGGAAGATCGCTTAGAGGAGGACAAGGCAACCCACTCCAGTATTCTTGCCTGGAGAATCTCCATGGACAGAGGTGCCTGGCAGGCTACAGCCCACGGGGTAGTGAAGAGTGGGACATGACTGAGCGACTAAGCACAGCACAGTAGGCACAGTGAGGACTGTCACCTTCTCTGAGCACCTTGCCATTGCTCCCTTTGCGGCTGCTCCTCCCCTTCCTCCTCCTCTTCTCTCCTCCCCTTCTCTTCCCTGGGTTGACAAGAGTGAAAGGCGTCACAGACAGAGAGGTGTGAGCTCCCTCAGTCCCTTAATGGAGTGTTAAGTTCAAAGCTGGAGGTGTGACCATTTAAATGCTAACACTTTTAAGCAAGTTTGTCTGCAACAGAAACACCCTGATTAAGGCTTCTTTCTGCCTCTAGTTTAAAAAAAACCATTTTGCAATGTTAATTTCCACTCCATTCCAACAATAAATAACTCACTACTTCTTTCTGCCTTTCTTCATTTTAAACAATGTCTTAACTTGTAATCGGCCTGCAGGACATCAAAAGGACCTCAACCTTGAACTCCAACAAAGAGCAAAGACTTTAGTAACACAGTTCTTTTTCCTGAGTCCTCCCTCAGTATTTCTTGGCAGCTCTGGAAATGCTGGGGGCCGAAGATGGGTTTGATGGAAATCAGTGATTAACTTGAAAGTGATTCCATCCCTTTCTGAGGCTATCAGAATCCACAGACCTGATTTCTACTTCAAAACTAATTTTAAAAATGGAAGTTGGAGCTTAATTCTTAACTTTAAAAAAATGCTACTAATATCAAAGACTGTACCTAAGTGCCTCATTGTAACTATAACACACTTTAGTTGAACTGAATTACTTTTTAAATCAATTCAGTATAGAACTTGGCCTTTTTATTTCAGGTGATAAAAGAACAAAATTTCAGTGAAGGAGTAAAAGATGACTTCTTGCTGTTAAGAGCTTAGTGAATACAGCGCTTGGTGACTCATCTAAAAACATCTTAAAAACATCATTTTGCGTTGCTCAGCTAAAATCCGCTCATTTAATGCATTTCCTGTGGTTAAAATCCTCTGTCCATGGTCACTATTTTTAAAAAGTATGATTTACTTTAGCGTTTGAATGAACCATAAAATTACCTTTCAGATCATTGATATTTCCACAATTGTAAATAATTATTTTCTCTATTATCTGCAAGCTGATGGGCCTTTGTTTTAAAATGTTTCCTTCTGCAGTTGTGGAGAATGTGTACTTTTAACAAGCAGTTTTAGCCAGTTGTCAAAGGGCCAGGTGGAACATGAGTTGAAACAGAGTAAAATTAGTAGCATTAAAAACACTTAACACTCAGACTTGCTTTTTCTTCTGTAACTAGTGTCTCTCCACTGTGCTGCCCAGGAGAGCTTGTGAGTGTGGTGGGCCCAGGGACGTGAAGACTGATCAGTGTTCTACAGCTCTCAGGCCTTTGTCTGGTGTCCCTGATCACAGGGCCAGCTGCCTGAGTCATGGGGCTCACTCTCCTCCCTGGGGCCCTCACCTGTCTGACATGTGGTACTACTTCAATCTTAAAAGGGAGAGATGCTAAAAAAAATAACAGTTTGAAAGCTTTATTTTTTGAAGCCACTGACTAAACTTCATATTTTTTCAACTGAAAGTCTGATTTAAGAAGGAATAATGAGCAAAGGCTTCTCCATAAGAGCAGATATTCACTGACTGCTGGGGAGATGGTGTGGGCAGATTACCAATGAAACCTCATTTGCAGTTCAGGTATAGAAACACTGTCGCCTCAGGAGGCTTGGGATCACTGGAGCAGGGCACCTGAGCGGGACCTGGGGTGTGATCATGGGGTCCAGTCATCAGCTCTGTGGGGTCAGAAATCCTGAAACATCATTATCCCTAAAGGTGACAGGTCTCTTGGGACTGCTCCCCACCGATCAGACACTCTAGAAGTTGCTGTCCCCAATCAGAGTGCAAAATGAGTAGTTTACTTTGAGAATTGTAGCCCTACTGGTGGGTTACACACCATGCCAAATTATGGCCAGAAGGTTTAGACAAGCAAAAGCAGTGAAAGCTTAATAGCTAAGGTTCACATAGCCATTGAAAGCAAACTTAGGGTTACCCCAAGGGGAGAGTGGGAAAGGGGATAAATTAGGAGTTTGGGATTAACACATATACACTACTGTATATAAGACAGATAACCAACAAGGACCTACTGTATAGCATAGGAAACTACACTCAGTATTCTATAATAACCTATAAGGGAAAAGATTCTGAAAAAATAATATATGCATATATACATATAAAACTGAATCACTGTGCTGTACATCTGAAGCTAACAACATTGTAAATCAACTATACTTTGATACACTGTATAAAATAGTAAAAAATATGGTCAAAAATAGTCAAGGTTCAAATTTCAACTCCATCTATGGCTAACTGTGTGACCTTAAGAAGTAATTTTACCTCTCTGGGACCAAATCTATCCATCTATGAAAAGGGGAAACTAAGGGAGATAGAATTAAACATTAAAAAAAAATACCTAGGAAAATGGCTGTAATATGGTGCATACCTCAGTCACTCAGTCGTGCCCAACTCTTCGCGATCCCCTGGACTATAGCCTACCAGGCTCCTTTGTCCATGGAATTTCCCAGGCAGGAACACTGGAGCAGGTTGCCATTTCCTCCTCCAGGGGATCTTTCCCATCCAAGGATCAAATCAGCGTCTGTCTCCTGCATTGGCAGGTGAATTCTTTACCAACAGCCACCTAGGGAGCCCTTATAATATGGTGAAGAAGTGAAGTGAAGTGAAGTGAAGTCGCTCACTCATGTCTGACTCTTTGCGACCCCGTGGACTGTAGCCCGCCAGGCTCCTCTGTCCATGGGATTCTCCAGGCAAGAATACTGGAGTGGGTTGCCATTTCCTTCTCCAAGGGATCTTCCCAACCGAGGGATCGAACCCAGGTCTCCTGCATTACAGGCAGACGCTTTATCCTCTGAGCCACCAGGTCTTTCTTATAATATGGTAGATACCTAATAAAATACTGTTGACTAAAAGATTTAATTCAACAGAAATCATTCTGGAGTTTTATTCAGGACAGTGACTTTAGGAATAAAGGATCAATTCATCTTTCTCACCTGTGTCATTAGATTTGATCAATACCAGTACACTTCACAACCACCACAGGAATACAAGGCTCTGAGTATGCATTTACAAAAGTTAAGCCTCCCAAGCTCTCTGTCTCTGGCTGCCTCTGTCAGTGACGGCATTTTAACACACTGAGAGCTGATGATGTGGAGAGCAAGTGGGGAATCACCCGATTCTGAGGTTTCCTTCCAGCCTATCCTAGTTTCTTAGCAGTTATATTCACAAATTAGACCCATGTAAGAAAGTCTTGGTTTCTTTTTCATGCTTGATTTCACACATGTTCACAAATCTGCCCTGAGAGTTAGGCTTTTTATTCAATAGCTACAAGACCTCAGAGCTGGGTTCATTACCACAACATGCAAAGCTTGACATTATCCGCTGAGAACCAGGAGAGCCTGGATACAAGCACAAGTCAGTGAGGTGGATGTTCATGTCTGGGGCCACTAATCAGCCGCACTTTCATTTCTCTCCAGCATATGTTTATTGGACACATTACGTATCAGACTTTGTTCTAGGAAAGGATTGGGCACTGAATAACAGGGGTCTTACATTGGGTGGGGGAGACAGGCCAGAAACCAAGAGAGAGGGGAGGTAAAAGAAATGAGAGAGAGAAATCAGAGCCTACAACAGCTACACAGAGAATTAACATAAGGCGATGGGATGGAGCGTAACTACTTTACAGGATGCAGTAAGGACTCTGTGAGGTGATGTCTAAGCTGAGTTTTGAATCAGAAGAAGGACACAGACAGGCAGAGATGAGTGTAATGACATTCCAGACAGAGAGTACCATTAACGTAGAGGCTCTTAGGTGGACACCAGTTGGTGATGGTGATGACCAGACCAAAGGCTGGGGGAAGCCTAGGAGAAGGTGCAGAAGAGGGAGTCAGGGTCATGTCATCAGGGGCTTAATAGCCAGAGGAAGGAGTTTGGAATGTTTGCTAAAGATCACGGGAAGCAATTGTGCAGGTTGCAGGGTGGGATGGGTTGGTGTTGGTTAGGCAGAGGATTGCATGATTGAATTTGTATTTAATAAGAAAGTCCCTCTGGGTGCTATGTACAGTGGATTATAGCAAACAAGACAGGAAGCAGAGAGACTATTCCAGTATAAAGAGACACTGGCTGGCTGAGTAGAGACAGTGGTGCTGGAAGGAGGTGGCTGAATTTGGGATCTGTTAGGAGGCAGGGTCTTGGGTGGACTTGCAAATGGGTTGGTTGGATGTGCAGAGTGCAAGAAAGAGATAAAGTAGGTATGACTCCACTGGTCTTGTCTGCACAACTGCACAGAAGGTGGCCTTTCCTGAGATGAGGAAGACAAGAGAAGAAATATGTTTACGGGGAGAAGTATCAAGTGGGTGTGCTGGGAGCTCACCATGGCTCCTGTGGGTCACTGCCCTCTCTATAGCTGTGCACTCACTCCTGCACACACTCTGTCTCACTTCACCTTCAAGCCAAAATGAAACTGTGGACACTGCCTTCAGCTGTATTTAGCCTTAAGCGAAAGAAGAAATTGAAATCATAAACATTGTTTTATTTTAAAAAGCCAATTTTCGTTCTTAATTTGGCTTAGATGTAGTTCAAAGCATCTGAATCAGTCAACTTTGAAGTTATACATATGCATGTATATGTAAATATACCTACTTACAACAGGAAAGAATATATACACACAGGCACATATATAACAGCCAATATTATGGCATCTACTTCTTTTAACTATTAATTATCATTAACACTATCAACTGCCTTCCTTTACCTTTTGATGAATTTAACCAAGCTATGAAGGATGGAGGGCAGAATTACAGGGACCAAAGCTTTTGCATCTTTTCTTGATTAATGTTTAAGTGGTGGCACTGTGAGTGAATTTTACTTTGTGATTTTAGATAAATTTTTCTTAATCACACAAATACAGCTATCAGCACCTGCCCAAAAATATAGACCACTAACCAAAGAACTATAGGATTTAGGACTGAAAGAAGACTTAACCAGGGAGGAATTTCTTCTCCTGTATCCCTGCTAAAACTTTCTAATAAAGGGATATCCACAATGTCCTGGTGGCTCAGAGGGTAAAGAATCTGCCTATAATGCAGGAAACCTGGGTTCGATCCCTGGGTCAGGAAGGTCCCTTAGAGAAGGGCATAGCAACCCACTCCAGTATTCTTGCATGGATTCTTGCATGGAAAATCCCAGAGAGAGAGGAGCCTGGGGGGCTACAGTCCATGGGGTTGCAAAGAGTCAGACATGGCTAAGTGACTAACACACACACACACACACAACATCCCTGGGATGTCCTTTCCACAGTTGGCAGGGCCAATTGTTAGCAAGTCCTTTCTTAATCAAGAAGATAAAACTTCCCCTAAACAATTTTCACTATTGGTTCCCATTTTGCCTTTGGCAGAAACAAAAGCAAGCAAACCTCTATTCCTACGTAATAGTTCTTTAAATATTGGAAGACATATCTCTCTTCATTCTTTTTCTTTCTTTCTTTCTTCTGTTTTTTTAAACCAAAGCGGATCCAAATTTTTCCACATTTCCTTATGTGATCAGATTTCTTGACCTTTCATCACCTTAAAGAATGACCCCTCTAAAGGTTTTGTGTTTTAACAAAGATTTTAGCCTTAAGTTAAAAAGCCATTGGTCCCATGTAGGTGGATTGCAGGTATGAGTTGATGATGCTCCTGGGAGGTGATGGGTGAGGGGTGGGAAGCTCTGTTGCAGGAAGTTTTTTTTGATGTGGACTACTTTTAAGGTCTTTATTGAATTTGTTACAATATTGCATCTGTTACATGTTTTGGTTTTTTGGCCGCAAGGCATGTGGTGTCTCAGTTCCCCCATCAGGGATCAAACTCATATCCCTTCATTGGAAGGTGAAGTGTTAACCACTGGACCACCAGGGAAGTCCCAGAAGGGCCTTTTTAAACATCATCTAAATTATATAATGAAACTCCACACCCTGTGTCCCAGCTTCTGGTTCTGGATCAGTTGCTGTCTTTGGGTTTAGGGGTGCTATAAAAAGAGTTACAGCATCAGAAATTTTCAGCATTAGAAGGAAGCACAACTGCTCGCTTTGCACTCACAGCAGAATCTCTTAATAGAGAGGCAGAGGAGTAAGGGATCCAGCACACAGGATCCAGCGTTGGACTGACTAGATTCGACTTCAAGATTCAACCGGGCCTCAGTTTCCTCACCTATAAAATGACAATGATAGTAGTATCTTCCTCATAGTGTTGTACAGCGCCCAGTTGATGACAGGCCCTTATAAACGCCAACTACCATTCCGTTTGTTGTTCTTGTTATTCACACAACATCCCCTGACAGATCATCATCAGACTTCTAGTGCTGGGACACTCCTTCCCCAAGGCGATTCCTTCCCAGGGTTCAACAACCTTCGTGCTAAAATGTCCTTGTTTAAACTGAGCTGCAGTCTGTGTTCCAGTGACTACCACTCATGGGGCCTAGCTCTGTAGCCTCTCTCTTGGGAGATAGTTCATTATATATTTGAAGGCAACTATCAAACATCATTGTATCAGCTATTAACATTTGCTAGACACCTATTAGATAAACTAGACTCTGTGTTTCATGGGACAAATGTCCTGTGGGTTTGTTCATCACTGCAAAGGCAGCATCTAGCAGATTATTGGACAGCTACCAGGCGTTCACACTGAATAACTGAGAAATGAACGGCTCTTGGCCCATCTGTAGTTAGAACTTTAGTAAGAATTTCCTCAAAGTCAAGACTGTGCTTTGGCTTTGAAGGAGGTTTGTGACAAGCCAGGAATAGAGCTGTAATTCAATTTAGTTTAAGCATTTACTAAGTACCTTCTAGATGTTAGATACTGTACTAGGTATTAGAAATGCAGAGAAGAAAGGGCTATGTATGGTTCCTCCATTAGTGATACTAAGGCAGCACACAAACAGGCCATTCCAAGGAGAAGTGCTCCATGGGTGTCTTTGTGAGAAGATGCTCCACCTGAAAGGAGAATGCGTAGTCACAGTTTAGAAAACAAAACAGATGGCACAAGACATCAGATGTTGGTTCGTTCTGGGGCAACACAGGGGAAAAGTAAGACAGGTGTGAAGTGAAAGTTGCTCAGGCATGTCTGACTCTTTGTGACCCCATGGACCATACAGTCCATGGAATTCTCTAGGCCAGAATACTGGAGTGAGTAGCCTATCCCTTCTCCAACAGACCTTCCCACCATGGTCTCCTGCATTGCAGGCAAAGAGAGGTGTAGGGATTAAAAAGGGGAGAGTGAGAGACAGTGTAAGAGGTGGGTATATTGAAAGCTGCCCCAGCAAAGAATTAAGTGAACCCAGGGTATCTGCTAGGTCATTGCTTGGGTGTCTTGGGTGAGACAACGGCTGGGTCATTTAAATTACTTAGCCTGGCCAGAGTTTGTACTACAGACTTGTAATTATGCAGTGTTACCTTATCAGTCCTGGGTGTTTTTTGGAAGGACTGATGCTAAAACTGAAACTCCAGTACTTTGGCCACCTCATGCGAAGAGTTGACTCATTGGAAAAGACTCTGATGCTGGGAGGGATTAGGGGCAGGAGAAGGGGACGACAGAGGATGAGATGGCTGGATGGCATCACTGACTCGATGGACGTGAGTTTGAGTGAACTCCGGGAGTTGGTGATGGACAGGGAGGCCTGGCATGCTGCAATTCATGGGGTCACAAAGAGTCGGACACGACTGAGCGACCAGTCTGAAAATTCAAATAAAGATACCATAATGTTGACGAACTTCACTGATTAATTAGTGTCTATTTATGTAACAGCAGGATTTTGAATTTCCAGATCTGTTTACTTTCTAAAGAGAGTCCTGTACATGTTGAGGGACATGTCTGTGGGCCTCTATCTCTGTCCTCTTGTAGAGCTTTTGAAGCAGCATCTCTCCACCATGGTGGCCAGGACCCTTTGGGATCCTCGCATCCCTGACTCCCTGCTTGATGAAGCAGGCGCTATGGCTACGTGTTGCTGCTCCATGGTCCTACCCAAAATAGGGTGAAAATTTCTCCAACAATGAGTGACCCTTTATCATATGGGCCAAAAAGTGACACTGTTTGTGTTCGAAGTTTCACAAAGTCCAGCTTGAAAAGGGTTTCCCAACTTTGGCCCACAGACTCTCTATAGAAAGTTAGATATAATTCTTTGGCTTGACCTAAGAGTAGACATCACAGTGCTCTTTCTGAACCCAGCAAAACACCCACCCATACTTGCACCTTTTTTATCTCCCAACAACCTGTTCACCAACATTGTTCCTCATAGCTTCTGCCAAAATAACCAAAGGCCTTGTGCATATTTAGTAGCAAAAATTGTCATAGCCGGCCTCCAAGATGGCCCCTGGGATTCCCATCTCCTGGTGTTCGTGGCCTGGTGTGGTCATCTCCCACACTATACCAGGGCCGGTCTGTGTGCAAGCACACACTGCAGAGGCCATGGCAGGCCCGACCCCAATGAGGGTGTAAAAGACACTACTCTTTCTATCGTGGGCTCTTTCCCACTTACTTCCTCTCAGGCCTCTTGCTTTGGAAGGAACCAGCTGCCATGTTCTGGGTCTTGGGAAGGGGTCTAGTGATGAGAAACGAAGGCTTTTGGTCAACAACCAGTGAGGAACTGAGGACTGCTGCCAATAGCCAGGGGAACAAGTCTTTCTGGAAGCAGAATCCCCCAGCCCCCAAACCTGCCTGATGCAGCCCTGGCTGACAGCCTGCCTGCAGCATTATAAGAGACCCTGAATTAGAACTACCTCACTAAGCTACTCTGATTCTCAGAAGACTGTGAGTTAATACATTTTTATTGTTTTAAGCTGCTACCTTTGGAGTAAATTTATTATATAGTGAAAGAAATCTGATACAGAACTAGAGGAGAAGCAGTGAGGGGTCAGTTGTAAACACCATACATCTATTGTCCCATGAGTTAAGTCGGGCTCAGCCTGTCACAGTGGTATGAAGCATTTGTAGTTGCTTATATTATGGAAGATTGGTAATGTACAATGATAGGGAGAACGAAAGCAAAATAGCGGAAATACATTGTTTCAATAAGAATGTTCCCGCTACATAAGTATGATCATGGCAACAACATCATCTATCAGGACCTCAGGGTGCCCTATTGTATGACAGAGTAACTAATGCACTTCCCACTGTTTCTGAAGGTTGATACGAAAGCTCATAGTGTAACATGGATGCCTGCCTCCAAGAATGCTGTATAAATCCAGTGTGCTATTATTGTCCAATTTTAATGTGAATTGACAAGGGCCACTTTAGCCTGTTAGCACTTCCTTTCTGAAGAAGAACCCCGACATCTTTTAGTGCCCTCAGCAGCAAATGACTTATGCCAGAGCCTATTCTTCTTCTTTAGATGGAAACCCTACTGACACCTGTTATGTTTTCTATTAGATGAAGAAGGTTTTCTAGAATGTGGGTGAAAGGGAGCTTTGTCAACCGGAAGGAAATGCAGGCTGTAGTCCTCCCCCTTGGCTGCTGAAGAGAAATTGTTGGTGGTCAGGAATACAGTTTTGAATGCCTGTTTTCTCGTAGAGAAAGGTTTCTGTGCCAGCTGAAAGGCCAGGTTACCTTTCCGTTATTTTCAGTCCTGCAGATACGACTTCATTAGCACTGAGGCTCTGTTATGAAGGCTTTTTATACCTGCAGGTTGTCATTCTGACTTAGTTACTAATCCTGGTCACACATTAAGGGCTTTGATTAAGCAATTTGCCTTTTTTCCTTCCTCTCTTCCATCTCATTGAGAGATTACAGAGTTTGAGCATGAGGTTAAAGGATTACATCTGAATCCTGAGAGTCCCGACACTGCTCCAGCTGTCTGTCATTTCCTGGAGTGGTTACTTATCTGTCAATATTTCTTCCCTTTTTTCCCAAGTCCCAGACCTACTTGATCTTGTCCGTTTGGCTCTGCTGGTGGAGGAATAACAAGGGTCTTCCCATCATGCAACATTCTGGGATACATCATGACAGAGAAATCTCAAAGCCCAGGTCAATTATAACAGAAGATGTGCACCACCTCTGCCCCTGAACGTCTTCTGGGGCTGCAGTTGTTTTAAACTAAGTCACCTGAAAAATGCAAGGAAATGTGTGTCTGGTTCCTGCCTGCCTTTCTGCTTGTTTAGCCAGATATAAATAGCAGAAGACTAATACTCTGTGTGTGTGGTTTGTGGTTGGGAAAAGGGAATAAAGTTGGCAGCTACCTCATTGTGCCATAATTACTTTTTAATTAGAATTCATTGAATACAGATGGATTCTTTCTGTTCTTCACCCACTGATGTTTTTAATATTCCCAAATCAGATATTATAAGGCAGTAGCCAGCCGTGAATTACATAAAATAACTCTGTAGCTGGTAGTGACTTACAGAAAGTAACCAACTTAACCATTTGTCTTAGATGAAAAATGATCTTACACCTTTTTGTGATTCTATTGCTGGTGTGTTAATATAGTGTTTGTTTACCCTCATTCCTGCAAGAAAAAAAAAATCATAGTTCTTGTATCAAATTACTATAACTGACTGGAACATTTTTATTTCAAATAATGTACTATCATTTTTTTTTCATGGTGACACTGATAAATTCGCAGGATTTCTCGTTTTTCCCCTCCTACCAATGAATAATTTCAACCTAAACGTGAATGGAATATACAATTTCATGCTGTTATAAAATATCATTGCTCATCACATTCTAATTGTAACTAAGTTTGAACCTGAATATCTATTTGCAGTATTTTGATAGAAATAAGAAGTAATTTCCATTTTTTTGCTCCAGGGTCTCTCGACATGAACTGACACATGGTGCATTTTTGAAGTCACACTTAATAATTCTCTTTTCATTATAAACAACCACACCCTTGTTGAATAGCAGACCTAAAATTAGGCTTAGATAGGCCTATGTAATATACCTAAGAAACATGATTTATTCTAATGTAATAATGGCATAGATTTATAAAGCTTGACTACTCCAATGCTCCTCGTTATGGTTGTAAAATATTTGTGGCCGCTGTGGGATTTTCTAGATCATTATTTTAAAAAAGGAAAACCCATTTTGACAGATGAACTGGGGCCATTCTGAGCAAATCACAGATACTTCATATAACAAGGCCTCCAAAGAGGGGAGCATACACTTATTACTATGGCAACCTGGATCAAAACACTATTTTAGCAGAGAGTTTCCAGTTTTACAATGCAATGATGATTGTTTATAGTACCACTGAAACCGGATTCAGCAAAGGTTTAAGAAATGAGCTGACAAGAGGAAAATCATTATAGATAAACTGGGGATACTGAATGGAGTAGCATGGAATCTGCCATTATTTGATCAAATACTGAAATTTATTGCCCAGGACAATAGAAATAATGGAAGAGGAGTCAGATGATGAGAAACATTCTAAATTCTTCTGTTTCAATCGTTTGGTCTAAGATCACTGTTATCTGAAGTTCGAACTTTGAAAGCAAAGAGGTTTTTTTCATTTTTTTAAAGTACATATCTCTCATTTTTCTTATTTTTCTATCTGCAAAATACCTACTTGTAACTTTAAAGTTGTGGGCTGATGCTTCTTTTCCTAACATATTCCATCTGACAGAGTGTAACACGGCACAACTCAAGAACGATGCCCATCACGCAGGGCTTTGTGCTTCCCCATGTCTACATGAAGTGACAGCTGGTTGCGACACTGCTCAGTTATTTTTATATAAGTGGAATTTTTACACAGAAAGGGAAAAATTGTCTGGATCGCGAGTTGTCCATTTTGCTGAATCTGTCTCAAAATATCTAAAGACACTACTGGGTGGATAAAGAGCATTGAAGTGAAGGGTTGAATAATCATTTATTTGTTTATTTATTGTGCATCTCCTGAGTGCCAGCTAGTGTGTACAATGGGAGTGCATGCTTCTAGGTGTGCAGTGGTGGAATTTATGGTCTAGTGATGATGAAAGCCTTAGAAAAATAATTGAAGGATGCAGAAAAAGAAAATAACTGGATGAGAATGGTGTTTGGATCTCTTCTAGTACTTACTAACTGGAATAGCTTTCCAGTCTTTGAAGGGAGAAAAGGAAACAACATTTACAAATGTCTGCTTTATTCAAAGTTCTGTGAGCTAGAAGCTCTACAAATAATCTCATTTAACATCCTGGGAAATTGCAGATGCTATCAAGTTTATTTTGCATATAAGTAACAGCAACTCAGAAAGTTAAATGAAATTCACAAGTATATTAAATAAATACCTAGGTAGCAATTATTACGCCCACGCACCGATATTAACTCATTTAACCCTTGTACTACTGTGTAAAGCAGTACTGTTATTATCCCTATTTTATAGATAAAGAAAAATTAAGCACAGAGAGGTTGAATAACTTGCCTCAGGTCACACAGCTAAGTGAGTGGCAGAAGCAAGATGCGAACCTAGAAAGTAGGCACCACTGTGCAGTGAAGGCATGTGTTGCACATAACCAACTGCTATAACCTGTTATCTAGAATTAGCAATCTAATCTGTAAGTAATCAACGATCTTGTGCTATAAGCCAGGTCTGCTGACCTAAAACAGGCTTAATTTTTTTCTCCACTTCTTTGCCTACACAGCTGGATACACACCATAACTACCAAATATTTCACATGTCAAACATACACTGCATTTGTTTTATTCACATAATCATTCCTTGCTGAGAATACAATAATGCCTCAAAATCATTTCAACAATTTCACTTAGGGTAACAAAGAGAGCATAAAATTATCATTTGGCTCTGGGCGAGTGATTAAGTCCATAAATAATTTCACAATGTCAGAAAGTCTTGAAAACCTTAAATAACCTCATACTATGTGAGGTAAATGGTCAGGCTATAAACTATACCCACATCTATTCAACTGAATGTATGTTATTGTTGTTTAGTCACGAAGACATGTTTAACTTTTTGGACTGTTTGTAGCCAGCCAGGCTCCTCTGCCCATGGGATTTCCCAAGCAAGAATACTGGAATGGGTTGTCATTTCCTTCTCCAGGAGATCTTCCCAAACCAGGGATAGAGCCCACTTCCTGCAATGGCAGGCAGATTCTTTACACTGAGCCACCAGGGAAGCCCCAGCTGAATGTATACATGTTTATACATTAATTTGTGATTTCAAAGAAAGAAGCATCTGTCTACACTGATGTGGAAATATGTAATGAAAGGCCACTGGTTTCTGGCTCCCAACATCTGTTTTCCCTTGCCTTGATAGTGATATCCTGAATTTCCTTTGAGGAAAGACCTTCACCCTTTCCGTCTCCATCTCCTTTCACGCTGCTGTACTGAGAATGGATCCAAGGCTGTGCGGTCCCTCCTGTGTAATGGCCCTTCTATTTGTCTTTGGGTTTGCTGATACGGGATTACACCATCATCTCATCACTATGTGGGAGTTCTAAGAATAAAGCCACCATGGAGAAAAGCAGAAGCAAGAACTGAGAAAAGGCAGAATTCTGTAACATCATTTCAGATCCCTGATAAAGCAGCAGCTGGATTTAGATGTATCTCTGGATCTTTCAGTTAAAGAAGCAAAGTGTCTAAGCCACTTTGAATTAGAATTCGCGTCATTTGCAACCTAAAAAGCCCTATGAATATAGGGTGACAAAGCTATTCTAATAATGTCCTGTTAATCCTTTATCCTTCCTATCTTCTCTCCCACTCTTCATATCCAAAGAGTCATGAAGTCTTATCTATTTTACCTCTTGAATATTTCTCAAATCTACCTACTTCTCTCCTTCATTATCATCACCTTAGTCCAAGAAGTTGGCATGTCTTATGCAGGCTATTTGGGGTAAACTTCTCTCTGGTCTCCTGGCATCGAATCTAGTCTTATTTTAATCCATTCCTCACACTCCACCTAGAGCAAGTTTCCAAAAATGTAAATCTGACTATACTGCTCCTCCATTCCACCATCCTCTCCTTCACCCAAGACCAGTGGTAGCTTCCACCTGACCCTAGGATACACATTAAAATCCTGAACACTGACTTTGGATTCCTTCACCATATTTAGCAGGACACAGGAATGATGACTTATGTCTCTATTTCAGAATTAATACTTTTTGCAGCCATCCCCTTACCCAGGAGTATGAAATATTATGTTAATCAGGAAAGTATTTAAACAGGCGAGTTGCTAATTACAAAAGGATATTTTTGCACTATAGAAAATGATGGAGGTTGGATAATATATTTTAACACATAAAAATTATAAAGATCTGTCTATATTTTTGCTTCAAAGATTTAGGGACAGGCAGCATCATGCAGTGAGTGGAAAGAGAACTCGCCCAATACTTGGGATATCTGGCTTTGTTATCTATTAACTGACTGTCTTCAGGCTGCTTAATATAGGGATAGATCATAGGCTTTGGAATAAGATAAGTTTGGGTTCAAATCACAGCTTTGACATTAGCCGTGTAACCTTCATTTCCACCTGTAAAATGGGGAAAATGACACTTGTTTAAAAGAAAGTATATAAAGCATAAAATGCATCGCCTGCCTAGAGTAAGAGTTCATTAAATGTCATTTTCATTTTCTCTTTTCCAGTTTGCATAACTTATTTAGCTTCCTTGGGCCTCAGTAGTTATATCTGAGTCCTAACAGTTTGGGTCATTTCTGAGACTCCATTACACCAAAATTTTCCCCACAGTTTGGTAATATAAGTCAATGAATCCTCTTATTTTCCTAAGCTGTTTCGACTAGAGTTTCTGTCACTTACAACCAAAAGAGAACTATTGGTTCAAGACAAGGCTTGCCTTTGCACCTCTAAACATATTGGCTTTCTTCTCTCCAAGCGGACTTCTCTACAAGATGAGGCCCAAGGCCACAGGCAACTTGTACCTTCCTCGTTTATTCTAATGATTCCATCAGACAGAAAATTGCTCTCTTCCCTTAGTTCCCATGGGAACAAACCTGGAGAAGAGCTCTGATTGGTTGACCTTAGGTCATGTGCCCTTCTGTGGCCAGAGGGGATGGGGCTCTAAGAGTAGAAATCCCCTTAGAATTAAGATTGGGTGCAAAGAATGTTCTATAACATGACAGAGGAACTTCCCCAAAGGAAAAGGAGTTCTGGATAGGCAATGTAATTGGTGCCTACCACACCTATACTTCGGAGAAGGCAATGGCACCCCACTCCAGTACTCTTGCCTGGAAAATCCCATGGACGGAGGAGCCTGGTGGGCTGCAGTCCATGGGGTTGCTAAGAGTCGGACACGACTGAGCGACTTCACTTTCGCTTTTCACTTTCCTGCCTTGGAGAAGGAAATGGCAATCCACTCTAGTGTTCTTGCCTGGAGAATCCCAGGGACAAGGGAGCCTGGTGGGCTGCCGTCTATGGGGTCGCACAGAGTCAGACATGACTGAAGTGACTTAGCAGCAGCACACCTATACTTGCCTATCCACTTTTGAAGTTCATTGCAAAATAAATATATGAGATACTTGGAAATATGGTAATATAAAGTCTTATTACAGTTTAAGTTGGGACTAAATAGATGATAGATACCCAAATGTATCAACATAATATTTTCTCCTGAATGTATTTTTTCAGGCCAGAATATTGCCATCAGATAATATTTTTACTATTCCATTGTCCTCATAGAAAAGCTCTCTATCATAACAGAAATTTAGGAATTACTCCAACACTCAAATCAACCAAAGAGAAATTCTCTTGTTGATCACACATAGACTCTGCTTAATGCCAGACTTCCTTTCCCACTCAGTTCATGTTCTCATCCCTCATCTTTCAGGGTATGAAGGAAACTTCAATGACCTTGCATTTCCAAGGTCACCAAGTAGCAGCCTCTCTCTTTGAGAACAAATCAAGGAGCATAGATGACTCACCCTGGGTTGTACAATACACTATTGCCACCCCCACTCACCAGGTAGCATCAAATTAGACTGAAAGAAAGCGGCAAAATTCATTCTCCACTCAACAAATATCTAAGGAACACTTATTTACTTAGATAAATATGGGAATGTGCAGAGAGGAGATACATAGTCCTTGTCCCTTAAGTGGCTCACAGTCTGCTGGAGAACACTAAAAAATAAGCATACAGTTCAAATTCAATGTAACTGTTACAGTGATAGACCAGTGAAAGTACTGTAGAAGCTTGCAGAGGGCTTATTCTGCTTGGACTGCCATGACAACTAGCATAAAAGGATTAAACCCTGAGATATTTATTCTCTTAAGAGTTTTGGAAGCTGGAAAGTCCAAGGTGAAGGTGCTGACCAAATTCAGTTCCTGGTGAAGCCTCTCTTCCCGGCTTGAGATGGCTGCAGCTGCCGTCTTGCTGGGTCCTCACATGGTGGAGAGAGAGTGTGCTCTCTGGTGCCTCTTCCTGGAAGGCCACTAATCCTTTTCTTATAAGGCCCCAGCCTCATAACCTCATCTAACCCTGATTATTTTCCAAAGGCCCCATCTCCAAATACCATCACAGTAGGTTTGGGTTTCAGCATATGAATTTGGAGGGGACATAACTCGGTCCAGAGCAGGCAGCAATCCCTCTACATCTTCTATGTGAGGGATGGCCTGGGATAGCATCTAATAAGCATAATATGATAGAAGCATAGGGCCAACCATTGCTAAAAACTACTCAAGGTTGCTGCTTCCAGGTGTGTGAGCTGTGCACTGTCCAACCTAATTAAACCACTAAGGTTGACTGTCATCGATTTGTGTGTTTAACATTATTTTTCGTGTAAGTAAATTATTTTAAGTAAGAAGTACATTTTAAAATCTGCACATTTAGCTGGTGGCAAGACTCAATATACTCATGGTCAAGGTAGTAATAGTTTTACTTCTTATAAATTACCAACATTCTCTGTATGCTTCCTGAAGTAAGAAATGGCAACCCACTCCAGTATTCTTGCCTGGAAAATTCAATGGGCAGAGGAGCCTGGTGAGTTACAGTCCATGGGGTCACAAAGAGTTGGACACAACTGAGCAACTGAATGCTTACCATGTGCCAGGGACCATGTGAGGTGTTCTATGTATTTTAATGCATTTGTTCCACAGAATGTGAGATAAAGATATCTCCATTTTTAAATTTTATTCATTTTGGCTGTTCTGGTTCTTTGCTGTTGTGCGTGGGCTCTCTCCAGTGGCAGAGAGTGGGGCCTGTTCTCTAGCTGCAGTGTGTTGCTTCTCTTTGCTGCGGCCCCTCTTGTTTGGGAGCACGAGCTCTAGAGCGTGAGCTCAGTAGCTGTGGCACATGGGCTTAGTTGCCCCATGACATGTAGAATCCTCCCAGACCAGGGATCGAACCCATGTCCCCTGCATAGGCAGGCAGATTCTTAACCACTGGACCAGCAGGGAAGCCTGAGAATCCCCATTTTATGGCTGAAGAAACTGAGGCTTAAACTGAGGGACACAGCTACTGAGCAAGAGTTTTCACACAACGGGCCTGCCTCTGAGATGTCTATTTCAGACAATCGGCTCTGCTGCCAGTGCCTCCCTCACTGGATGACAAATTTTTATCCATCCCTTAACTGGGTGCCAAGCCAAAAACACACTCCTGGATCCTGTTGCCAGGTCTGCTAGCTCAGATTTTCTATGCCAAGTGGTAAATCTCTGGTCGTTACCTCTGGTCTATTGTATACTATCCTGATGCTGACGGCAGTGGGGCTCTCAGCATGCCAGGAAACATTTAGCAGGGGGAAAGGAAGAGAAAAAAGTACAGTGCATGTGTGTTGCCAGATATTTAAAATAGGCCAATTACCTTAAACTGTAAACGCATACTCAAGTTTAAATACCTACGAATCACTTTAACAAATTTAGTAACAAATTTCTCACTGCATGCTCTGTTTGTGCTGTAGTAAATGCAGCTTGTTTGAGAAATGTGTGGTTGACTAACTGTGGATTATGTTAGCAGTCCTTTCTCTCTCCTACCCATGGATTCATAAGTTCTGCAAATAGACAAAAGCAGTTAAGTTTGTTCTTAATCCAAAGGCTGCTAATTTGTGAAGCTTGAAAAGAAAGCGACTAATTTCCCAACTCCCCTTTTCCCCATGTTTTTGGTGTGGCATTTTTGTTTGTGGCTTTTGACCCTGAGTGACCTATGGGAGCCCTGTAGGTGCAGCTGGGAAATTATCACCAAATCCATAGGAACTGTGATGTCAAAGGTCAGGAGAGGGATCAGACAGCAGGCCACAATGACCTTCAGGCATCTAGCAGCCAGCTGTGAAGATGAATGGAGGACAATGTGTCAAGGACCATGCAGAGGTCATGGAGAAAGTGGCCAACCCATAGCAGATAGGTGGTTGTAGCCCGAGTAGAGTTGGTAAGTAGAAAGGATGAGCTTCAGAATAATTATGCTATATTCTTTCTAGAGCAATTATTTCATTTAGGGGTTAATTGCTAGAGTGTGAACCCAGGCACTGTCTAATTAGAAATGAGCCTGTACTCGGGAACAATTACCCGGCTAATTGGTCTAGTGCGGTATAGCTCTGAAGACTGGGTAGTAAGCAACAATGGTGAAAAACAGTGTCTTTCCAAGTCTGGGTGTTTCAAAGAAAGGGCACAGAGTGTCAGGACTGGAATGGACCTTAGGGATCATTTGGGCCTTGGGCTTATTTTGCAAATAAGGCCCACGCTCACAGAAGGTTATTGGCAGAGCAGCCCTTGAATGACAGTTCCTTCCTGTCTCTCAGGCCACTATTCCGCAGCTGATACCCATGCTGTGTTTGACTGACAGCATCCAAATAACTGGAAAGAGTGGCACCAACTGGAAACTGGAAGCCAGGCCTTAACCACGAGGAGGGTTCTGGGTAGGGAGGGTTACTGGTATGATGCTGTACCACCCAACACTGGATTCCAACTTCTCTGGAAGACACATCAACCAGGAGGGACCCCCAAGTCTCCCTAGTATTTCCAGTTTCTCATTTATTTCAACAAAACCATTCATGCTCTGAACACTCACTGATCCTCTGTTATGTGCCAGGCACTAGGTTAGACCTAGAGAAACAAACATAACACAGATATAGTCCCCACTCTTATCTGCAGAGGCAAGAGTTACCCCAGAAGCCTCTAGTACAACTGGCTTCCATGATTTGTGGTGAAAAGTAATAGATCACCTGGACTGTTTACAGGCAAGAACATCTTTCTTCCATCCATATGTTCTCTACTACTTGGTATCTTTAACAAAACCCTTTGTAGGGAAAAAAAAAAAAAAAATGTGCCCCTGTAGCTACCTACAGAAGTTAGAGATCATTTAAATTCAAGAAAAACAAATCTTCCGCCTCTGTGTACATTTCCTTATACTTTCAAAATACATTCAGTAGTATCTTCCTACAGTATATGTATTTTATTTCAGCTTGATTGAATGAAGAGTAAGCAGACTTAAAGCTGTGATAGGACCTTTTAAGTCCCTTAACCATTTTGGGACAACCTCTTCTTTATTGGAAAAAAAAGATATTTCAGAGAATTTCTTTGTCTTTTTCTATGGAGACTAAATAGTTATAACTGGACTTTTCTCCTAGGAATTAAACCTTACTAGCAACTGCCTGCATATTAAAAAGCAGTGTCAAAATGATGTGTCTGCTTGGAGGTAGAGTAAGGGAAAAGGCGTGGAGAGACTCCAGAGGTGCTGAACAATGGAGTGTGAAGTTAGAGTTGGTTAGCTTTGAAAAAAGCTACTTGCTCTTCGTGATAAAAAAAAAACCAGAGACCAAAAGGTAGCCTTCAGATGCTGGTTCATGCAACAATCCATTATACCTTTATTCATCCAACAAATATTTCTTGAGTCCTGAAACGTACCAGGCCCTCTGCTAGACGCTGAGTGAAGAGCATAAGGTGAAACAGCTGCAGTCTCTGATTTCATGAAATGGGCAGTATGGTGGGGAGGAAAATGTCAGGACACATGTGGACTGGGTAACCTAAGCTTGGTTGTGTTGCAGGAACAAATAACCTCCAAGCCCTTCACTACAGTGAAGGTTTATTTCTTGCTCATGTTAGGTCCATTGCAGCTCTGTATCCCTCCCTCTCCATTTTAGACCAAGGCTAACAAAACAGCTTCTGTCTGAAAATTTAAATGATCCTCCTTGTCAGAGAGGAGAAGTGTGACAGCCGAGTCACACAACAGCTCCAGCATTTTTTTCTCAGAGCGTATTTCCTGCCCAAAGCAAGTCATGTGGCCAAACTTGATGTCAAAGGTGTGGGGAATTTTAATTCCTCCAGCAGAGGGGGCCTGGGAGAAAGGACAGCAAATATTTTTGAACAAGTAATATAATTATGTACCAAAACTTATAAAAATTTTATGTTCATAAGTGATAAGGAAAGCTATGGGGAAAAGAAAGAATAGAGGGCTGTGATGGAGAACAACAGAGAGTGCCATAGACAGGGGCGATGCTGCAGCCCTGGAAAGGTTTCCTGAAGTGACACCTCAGCTCAAACCCAAAAGATGAAAAGGAGGCTATTCAGGAGAAGGGCATAACAGAAGAACAGCATGTGCCGAAGTCCTGAGGCAGGGAAGAGCTTGGCATGCTCAGAACGACGGAGAGAGGTGGTACCAAGGGGTGGTCAAGGGTGAGGGACTTGGGATTGGACATCCTGGACTTAAATCCTAGCTCAACTCCTTACTAACCGTAACTAACTTACTTCTTTGTGCCTCAGTTTCCTCTTGGGTAACACGGGGATAACACTTTTGACCTCACTGGGTTGTTGTGAGGATTATGTGTGCTTGGCTCAGGATACTTGCTACTAATGGAAAGGAGACCCAGTAGCTGGGATGCGGTGAGCCCAACAGGAGTAAAAGAAATGAGGCTAAGGGTGGTCTCAGCTGCTAAGACCTTAAACGTTATGGTAGGACTCTGAATCTTAACCCTGAATATGATGTGTTTTATCCAAGGAAGTAATTTAGGTCAGCTTATATTTTATAAAAGTCTCCTGTCATATTCTGGAGAGTAAGATATTCTCCATCTAGACAACAATGCACTTTTGAAACAAAATGAAAGTTAGACCCTAGAGAGATCCTGAAAAGGGAAGGATGGAAGGAGGAAGCAGAAGGTGGGGAGGGGAAAAGAAATAAATTTCAGACCAGGACAGATAATTGTGAGGGGAGGAGAGATGAGGGGAGAAACTGTCCCCTCCCAGTTGCTGGGAGGGGAGGTACCATTTTAATAAGCATGGGGAGAATACAGAAGGGAGGCCAGGGCCGTTCTTATCAAGGGGTCAGCAGTCGAGCAATGAATGACAGGCCATTGAATGGGCTGAGTGGAAGCCTGGCTCAAAGTGGGGGTCCCTGACCTCTGGAGCAGTGAGTGTGGGTGGGGCACCACTGCTCTGATGACAGGAGGATGCGAATTGCTTTTTGGAGTAAGGAGAGTCATATGGAAAGTAGCCCAGTCCTTGGGCTTCCTCTAAATTGGCACCTCCTCACCTTTTATCCTCCCTTGCCTCCTCCACCTGGGAGGCCCAGAGGCTATGGGACACGGGGTGAAGGGTTGGACCAGGCTCTGGGTAGCCTGGTATTGTGCGATGCTTTGGGGGAGATGGCCTCGCTTCATCAGCTGGATGACAAAACACTGTTAATGGTACCAATAAAGAAGTGTGAATGTAATTTTCTCCTCCTGGTTATTCCCTCAGTATTTGGCATCTTATTTAACAGATCAACTGGCCATTCACGACATCCTTTCTGAAGCCAAGTCTTTTAGTGGTGGAAATTTCCTCAAAGGCAGTGTAGCTCAGATCACAGGCTCATCAGTCGGAAATAGGCCATATACATCTGGCGCGCGTCAGAGAGACCACAGGAGAAAGTGATCAAGTTCACTTCAAGTTCTGAAAGCTTTCGGGGAGGGCAGTTAGAGCCTTTGAAGTCCCGGTGCTTTGGAGGAAAAAGAAGCTAGGGAGAAAATGTAGAACCTTACTTCTAATGCCACATTAAAATATATATGTATATTGAGTTGCCGGAGATGTAAAGCTGAGAATATATGTGATCAGCATAAAGGCAAAATTCTGGAGCTCTGGAGTGAGCGGGTCTGGCTATGATTTTAGCTACTATTTATTGAAGGATTACTCTGAACCAGGCACTGTTTGGACACTTTGCTGTATTAGTTCCCTTAATTCTCACAGCTAGCATACAAAGCAGGTGTACTGTCACTCCATTGTATAGGTGACATAACTAAAATTCATTCATACACCCAGGATGACACAGTTTATAAACTTGGGCAATCTGGCTTCAACATCTGATCATGTCACCATCACACTCATGGCCCATCTGGATACAAAATGTCGAAGAGACGCAAGTCAGATCTGGGTATGCACATCTGACTCTGCCCGCTAAATGCTAAGGGGTGGGAAGGATATTTATACATGACCTTATACAGCAGAAGACATTTTCAGGAGGGAAAACCAAAAAAGCCCTCATCTTTGCAAAGCAGCACTGAGTAGGGACCGTGCAGGCAGACTTGCCATCCCTGTCCACTTGTGATTTTTTATCATGACCATGTTTTTCCACTGTGATTAAACATTTGGGGCCCTTTTTAAAGAAAGATTAATTTTTTCTTACACATTTACTAAGCCATAAATAACTGGAGGTTGTTGATTAATTTTCAATAGGAAAAAAACCCCAAACTTGAAAAGATATGCTGATGCATCGTTTCCATGTGTGCTCATTTTTAAACAACCAAGATGGAGATTGCAATTCCCAAAGCAGAGTATTATGGCTTTGAAGTTTCAGGGTTGTCTGTTCATTAATTTCTCAGGGAGCAGGAGAAAGAAGATATTCAAGCATAAGTTCACAAAGCTTTAGGATATTTCCTCCTTTGCTTTTTCTTATATTCTGTATCCAATCCTTTGGCTCCAGCATTATGGTACAATGACTTTATTTTATTTTTTTTTAATTTGAGATCATCTGAAGCTAATTTAGGGGCAAATCTAATAAAAAGAATTATATTTGACAGTTCTATGAGTAATAATAAAACACAACGATGCACAGATGACCAAATATCCTGAAAAACAAATCCATCCAGAACGGCTTTCTATAAATGCCAGGAAAAGCAATATGAAAATGGACTTTGTAAAAACGTATTGCCATGCATGTTGGCAAATCTAATTTCATGCAGGGCACCAGTGAGTCTCTTTTTGCCCACGTCTTCCTTTTACCTTGGAGATCAATCCCCTCCTCCCCACTTGTGATGGACTAGATGGAGACCAGAGCAATTAGCCAGCTTAATTTGACAGTTATTTTAAAAACTGGCTGTTAAATTATGAGACAGTTCTGACTAGGCATGTGGTTACTTCACAAGGGAATTTCTCCCAAGTGTTTATTTGTCTATGTGAATTCCTGCTGTGAAACTAGTTGAGTTGGGCCAGATAATAAGTCAGATTTGTTTTGTGTGAAGAAGACTGCTGCTAGATTTGGATCATCCTAAACCAAACTGTGAGTTAAATGCACAAATTACCACCTAATTGTTCTGATCTGAATACAACTGACAAATGCAGCCCCTTTGTTCCTAATTAGGAAGCCAGATCCATCGACAGTCCCAAATATTACTATGAATTCTTGAAACTAAACAAAGTGTTTTAAAATTTCTATTCCCTAATCTACATACTCATTCACAGCCACAGATATTTGTTGATTTACAGTATAAATATTCCTGTAATGTGGAAGACCCAGTTACAGGGTATTCAAGAATGACTAAGATGTCATAGTCATTCCATGACTGGCCTGTTGCTGAGTTCCATGCAGATTCTGTGAAAAGTAAGGAACATACATGTTTTTTGACGTATTGTAGAGAGGGCTGAAGCATTGAAGAGGACTGGTTCTGGATGACCTTTAGATTCTCTTGCAAGCTGGATTTTAAGGTACTTACCATCTGATGGACAGAGCAGTGGGGGCTCTGGAAATGCTGAGATCTGCACATGGCCCCAGGGACCACCCCCTCCTGCCCCGCACATGCCAAGAAGCGCCTCCTGAGGTCTCAGCCAAGGTCAGAACCTTTATAGAAACACCCATTCCCTTCCAAGTGTTCGTTTACTGAAAGCATGATAAAAATCCCTTCTATTTGCACACTGCTCCGGAGTTTGTCAGGTGTTTGTCACACACACCATCTCAAATGATTCTTTTACTCTAACAGGATAGGACAAGTGTCCTTATCCTTCTCTTACAATGAGGAAACTGAGGCTCAGAGACTAAACGAATCCTCTAAGATCTCATAGTGGCAGAGCCAGAATTCCTACAAATAAAGCCTAAGAAACAGGTTAGGGGTGCGGATTCCAGGAGACAAAGCGGTTCCAGATGTCAGAGTGGTCCTCCTTGACTAGGAAAGCCATCCTCCTATATCAGAATGCCTTTCAGTGGGAGGCAGGTGCTGGTGAGATTAAGGAGAGAGTAGGGCGAGAGTAAGGTGGCACTTAGCTGCCACCCCGTATGCCAAATCACCCCTGGTGGTCGAGGGTGAAGAGAAATCCAGGTATTCTCTATCAGGTCGCATACCCTTTGCCTTTCCCCATACCAGGCTGCCCACAGGAGTACATGTCCCAGAGACCATGCTGCCCCCTCCCTTCTCCCAGCTCATGTTCCTGGGCCCATGTGAGTAGCAGGCACCCAGGCAGTACCTAACTGTGTGTGAGTGCCCAGGTAACAGTGCACACCCATCTACCCTGACATCAGATGCTGCTGTTGCCCCAAGGGAAGGGGGAGGAGTAGACAAACCCCTGCCCTCCTCCATTTGGGGACGCCTCTCTCTCTGAGTTGCAGTGGCAGCGCTCTGAGCTAGAAGGGGAGCTGACTGGCTCCAGCAGCTCATAGGCGAGTGCCCCTACCTCTCTGACAACCATGGGGATAATTCAAAGAGAAAGAGTAAAAACTAACCCCAAGGTAGGGAAAGTGAGGGCGTTTCAGACCTTCATGAGAGGTCTGTGTATTTTCTGCAATGTGACAAACTTCATGTCTCCACCTAACTCACGTGATCCCAGAAGGACCAAGCCCTGCTTCCTGAAGGGGCTTTGCCTGGGAGCTCACACGGGAGCCTCTTCTTTCTCATGTCACAAGATGGCACGCCGCAGTGTGTCCCACTGTATCTTGCAGAAAGCTGATATTCCAATGATGTTATTAAAAAGTGGCACCTTTCGCTGCACTGCGAGAAAATCTTTCCGATGGGGGCAAGGAGACTGCGATACCTTTTCCCCAAGGAGCTTGCTTCAGCCACAGCATTTGATATATGGTGACATCTCCCCACAGCCCAATGCACACATGCACACACACACACCACAAACACATGTCCTAGCTGAGATGGATAAGGAAGTTGAGGGACTTGTTCAAGGTCACACAGAGGGATAAAGAGGTCAAGTCATTCACGTGGGGACATAAAGCATTCAGCCCAGTGCTTTTTGGCTCTTGGTCCTTCTCCCTGACCTCTGCTCATCCACCACCTCACCTCCTTTTCAGCTGAATAAATGTGTAATGCACACAAGAAATGCCATTGTAATTCAGTGTATCACTTATGAACAGCGGCTTTTAGCTAACAAGAATGCTGTTAACTTGTAGTCTCTATGGGGATTTCCCAATTCAGGATAGTGTGTTTTTATTTTTGCTTTCTTGGAACTCAAATCCATGCCCAGCTCAGCTTAATGTCCAGGTCTGTGTGCCAAGAAGAGCCTTGTCTGAAGGAGCAAGAATTCCTCATTTAGCCCAATGACCCTCCTGGCTGCCACTGACCCCCGCAACCTCAAGATGGTTGCTCAGCTGCTCTGAGGGAGGCTCAGTTACGTGGAAAGCAGAATGAAAATGATAAAGCCTTACCTGCCAACTTCACAAGGATATTTTGAGAAACAAATAAAATTATGAATTTTAAAAGTTTTGAAATGACTAGGAGAAAGAGGGACTTTTTCTGTCGTGTGTGTTTGTGTGTGTGTGTTAGTTACTCAGTCCTGTCTGACTCTTTGTGACCCCATGGACTGTAACCCACCAGGCTCCTCTGTCTGTGGAGTTTTCCAGGCAAGAATACAGGAGTGGGTTGCCATTCCTTTCTCCAGGGGATCTTCCCAACCCAGGGATCGAACCCAAGTCTCCTGAATTGTGAAGGGATTATGAAATAGCAGAAAGCTGGCAGGCTGGGAGTCAGGCAATGCTGGGTTCAAATTTGGCTCCACTTGTGTGCTCTTGGGAATTCTCTTTTCTTTCTGTGTGTGATATGGGAGTTGTGGGGAGAATTAAATGGGAGTCTGCTGAATGCTTCTAACAGAGCCACTGGTTTGAGAATGGTGGTGATGGGGTATTGGTTCCTTGCTTCTCTGTACCCTCTGCCCATGCATGCATGCCTCACAGACTCTGGGTGCTCTAGTGAGTTTCTAGACTTATTAGTGCAATTGTGCAGTAGTTTGAGCATTCTTAGGCATTGCCCTTCTTTGGGACTGGAATGAAAACTGACCTTTTTCAGTCCTGTGGCCACTGCTGAGTTTTCAACATTTGCTGGCATATTGAATACAGCACTTTCGCAGCATCATCTGCTAGGATTTGAAATAGCTCAGCTGGAATTCTATCACTTCCACTAGCTTTGTTGGTAGTGATGCTTCCTAAGGCCCACTTGACTTCACATTCTAGGATGTCTGACTCTAGGTGAATGATCACACCATTGTGGTTATGTTGGTCATTAAGATATTTTTGTATAGTTCTTCTGTATATTCTTGGCACCTCTTCTTAACATCTTCTGCTTCTGTTAAGTCCATACCGTTTCTGTCCTTTATTGTGCCCATCTTTGCACTAAATGTTCCCTTGGTATCTCTAACTTCCTTGAAGAGATCTCTAGTCTTTCACAGTCTATTGTTTTCATCTGTGTCTCTGGTTATTCTACTGGAGAAGCGTGGAGGAATAGCTCTAGGAGGAATGAAAAGACTGAGCCAAAGCAGAAGCAATGCCCAGTTGTGGATATGTCTAGTGGTGAAAGTAAAGTCCAATACTGTAAGAACAGTATTGTATAGGAACCTGGAATGTTAAGTCCATGAACCAAGGCAAATTGGAAGTGGTCATACAGGAGATGACAAGAGTGAATATCAACATTTTAGGAATCAGTGAACTAAAATGGACCAGAATGGGTGAATTTAATTAAGATGACCATTATATCTACTACTGTGGGCAAGAATCCCTTAGAAGAAATGGAGTAGACTTCATAGTCCACAGAAGAGTCTGAAATGCAGTACTTGGGTGCAATCTCAAAAACAACAGAATGATCTCGGTTCATTCCCAAGGCAAACCATTCAATATCACAGTAATCCAAGTTTATGCCCCAGCCACTAATGCAAAAAAAAGCTGAAGTTGACCAGTTCTATGAAGACCCACAAGACCTTCTAGAACTAAAAACAAAGACGTCCTTTTCATCATAGGGAACTGGAATGCAAAAGAAGTCAAGAGATACGTGCAGTAACAGGAAAGTCTGGCCTTGAAGTGCAAAATGATGCAGGGCAAAGGCTAACGGAAGTTTTGCCAAGAGAATGCACTGGTCATAGCAAATACCCTCTTCCAACAACACAAGAGATGACATCACATGGACATCACCAGATGGTCAATACCGAAATCAGATTGATTACATTATTTGCAGCCGAAGATGGAAAAACTCTATACAGTCAGCGAAAACAAGACCAGGGACTGACTGTGGCTCAGATCATGAACTCCTTATTGTAAAATTTAGACTTCATTGAAGAAAGTGGGGAAAGCCACTAAGCCACTCAGGTATGACCTAAATCAAATCCCTTATGATTATACAGTGGAAGTGACAAATAGATTCATAGAATTAGAGCTGATAGAGTGCCTGAAGAACTAAGGACAGAGGTTCATAACATTGTACAAGAGGCAGTGATCATAAGGAAGTGAAAGTGAAGTCCTCAGTCGTGTCCGACTCTTTGCAACCCCATGGACGGCTCCTCTGTCCATGGGATTTTCCAGGCAATAGTACTGGAGTGGATTGCCATTTCCTTCTCCAGTGGATCTTCCCAACCCAGGGATCGAACCTGGGTCTCCCACATTGTAGACAGACGCTTTGCCATCTGAGCCACCAGGGAAGTCCGTGATCATAACTATCCCCAAGAAAAATAAATGCAAAAGGGCAAAATGGTTGTCTGAGGAGGCCTTACAAAGAGCTGAGAAAAGAAGAGAAGTGAAAGCAAGGAGAAAAGGAAGGATATACCCTGAATATCTCTGATATACTCTGCATCTGAGTGCAGAGTTCCAAAGAATAGCAAGCAGAGGTAAGAAGGGTAATACTGGCCAAAAATTCACATACTCAAAAGAGTGTTTGGCAATGCAGGAAGAGAGCTGTGCCAGTAAATAATAGTGCTACCAGCAATGATGATAATGGTCATTTTAAACCCTGAGGGTATATTATGTCCTAGGAATCATGCTAAGAGCTTTACATAAAGATCTCATTTAACTAGCAGATCCCATTGAGGTACTATTGTCCTCTGCAGCTGAGAAAACTGACATGTAGTGAAGTGAAGTTTGTTTAAAATCACCCAGCTGGTAAGCAGAGAAGCCAAGGTTTAAAATCTAAGCCAGCTCCTGTGCTCTCCCTAGGGATCTTCTTTCACTAAAATTTGTGTGCATGCATGCTAACTTGCTTTAGTCATGTCCGACTCTTTTGAAACCCCATGGACTATAGCCCGCCAGACTCCTCTGTCTGTGGGATTTTCCATGCAAGAATACTGGAATGGGTTTCTATGCCCTCCTCCAGGGGATCTTCCTGACCCAGGGATTGAATCTGCATCTCTTATGCCACTAAAATTTACTGCCCGTGATGTCCCTTCAACACACTAGACTTTCTTTCCTTTTTTGGTTCCTGGTTCATTTGACTAAACTACAGCTTGTGCTTTATTGCCTGCAAAGAAAAATGGAGAGGAGAGGACCTCTTTTAACTGTCAGTTTGATTCACGAGTATTTGGCTGAACTACTTTTTGGTCATGTAGTCAATTACGAATTTGACAGAAATGTCCAAATTGTCACAGTTTTAATTGCGTCGGCAAAGACAGCGTGATGATTCAGAAAAGGGTTGTCATGGTCAGGAGGAAATGGGAATGGGGACTCAAAAAAAAAAAACAAAAAACCTCATGCTTTTTAATGTTACCTTTTCAGAAATCTCCCCTGACTTTCTATATAAAATAGTACCTGCCTCCCTCACGGTTGGTCCCCTACCCTGTCTTAATTTTCTTCATCACACCTATCACCACCCATGGGAAGTTACACTCTTTGCTTTGTGTGCTGTTGTTTCCCTTGAGAAGATGGGCTCCCTTGGATCAGGAGCTCAGTTCTGTTTGCTGCTCCATCCCTAATGTCTAGAACAGTGTCTGGCATACAGGAGATGCTCAGTAACTGCTTATTGAATTAATATACTGAATTGTTTTGAAGAAACATATAAACACCTAGGGGGATTCATCTCTTTATGGATTGGATTGTGAAATAATTGAGACAAAGTTTCTTTGTGCTCTTTGTATTTCCTGGGTGCCTGATGAACTAGGGTTTCTTTTTGCATAACCTTCAAAACCAACTTCACTCTGAGTTTCCGCACACTCTGGTTTGTCTCAACTTGTGCAGTGCCCCATGATACCCACAATCTGACATTTAGATTATTTCTTGCAAATAATTTGAAGCAGCATCACACATTATGGGGTGACATGACTTCCCCCAGAGTAGCTGAAATGTGGGAGATACAGGCAGAAAATGCTTATTTGATCAGCTACACGTTCCCTACTCCTGGAGATGTCTCATCACGTGCCCTGGAACTAGTCAAAGGTTTACTTCTCACTTGTTGGCAGAGGGCCAGCTGAAGACAGGACTGGTATTCACACATTCCTCCAATGGAAGACACTGCTTTAGGTTAAGTTAAGGGTTATACATGCTTTGCCTGAGGAGCTGAAAATAAGAATTTTCCTGCCCAAAGTGACATCTCCCCATAAATGAACTGGTGATGTTAATCTGAAGGCTCACTAATGAGATCCAAACATAAAATAACTGTAGCTTCTCTACTGGTTACTGTAGCAAAACCACTTGGATCTAATTATAGAGTCTTATTAAAACAACTTGAAAATCTTAGAAACCTAACTGGTCAGATAGTCAATTAAATAGGAAGATACAATGGAATATGTAATGTGCTTTTTTCCCCCAAAGTTGAATGAATCCCACATTCCTATGCTTTGGTCACTATAGACAACAGCTCTTCTAAAATCCAGTTTGTGCCTCTTCAGATCTAATGGTAAATAGAGGATAGTTTTCTCCAAAATACAAGAAAAAAAAAATTAAAACATCACTTTTCTATATTTCTCCCATCATTATCTTCTCTTTTCTCTCTCAACACTGGATATTTTTTAATTGAAACTGAAACAAATCATGAGACTGTAGTATTTCTAGAATGAATAGACCCTTTTGGATTAACAAATTTTCCATCATCCCACCTAAAATTTCTTAACTTGGCAAGCAGGCATACCAGTACAAAAGAGAAAGGCTCATGTCTTGGCCTGGATCAAAACCTCTAAACTGAGAAAATAGGCAATTTTGTCTTAGATCAATCAATCAGTAACTACTTTCACAGAGTCCAATACCAAGCTAGGTGCTGCTGAAGACCCAGAGGAGGTATGAGGCAGGGGCTCTGCTTTTTGTCCATTCCAGTGACCTTTCCTGAGCTAAGCTGGATACTACTAACAAGACTATTAGTTAAAAGCTCCTGGAACTAAAATAACAAGGACACGCACACAAAAATGAAAAGAAGTTCTTGCAAATTGTAATTCATGGTTGCCTGGTACTTCCTTAAAAATACCCATAAGCAAAAATCCTTCAAGCCTCGGTGAGGTTGTATGGTTTTCCACTTCCCCGTCAGCTTGGATAGTCAGGGATCCCGCAGAGGGTAGCAGGAGGGGTAGCCACAGAAATAAACAGAAGCCTTTCCTATCACGTAGCAAGTAAGTGTTGCCTCTCTTGAGCATCCCAGGTAACTGGGGCAGCCCCCTGACAATGGATGAAATGATATCGCATCCAGTCAGAGAACACCCCAGCAGAAACAGCGAGATGACACATAGACCCATAATCTCAGCTTCTAATATGAAGCAACAATACGCAAGCACACTGTACTTCTGCAGCCACTCTAGAGAAGAAAGAGAGTGAGATGTGTGAGAAAGCCACAGTTACATTACAATTAGCCCCTACAGTGTGCTTCCATCCTATCTGGATGAAGACTGTATATACACATATACACACACACACATAGACACACAGACATGCGTAGGGGTAGAGACTGTCACAGCTAAATTTTTTACTAGTGTAATGAGGAAAGAGACCAACAGAAGGAGCTCCCTGGGCTCATTTCCCAGCCAGCAGCCGCTTCAATGTTCCCACTAGGAGAGTGAGAAGGAGTGAGAGCAAAGTATGATTAGTAATGACTGGCTCTGCTGGTCAGGAGAAATTATCACTATGCGTGAGGGATCTAAGCATATGTTCGTCTAGGAAACGTACTAGGGGTGCAGGCTGAGGAAAGGGAGGAAAGAAGACCCAGAATGGTTTGGACATATCTCTAGGACATATTCATCTAAATTAAAAGAAAAATTTTAAAGCACAAATTAGAAATGAGTAAACCTAAAAGTTGCCAAACGTCTTAGTTCCCCCAAATTTAAATTGCTTTTTAACTTGTGGCTTTATATGGCTTGGGAGAGGGTGAGGCAGAGCAAGCTATTTCACATTTCCTATAGGCATCTGCTCCAACACAGTATGTTTAGGTGTATATTTGCTTCTATGTCTTAGCACAGCAAAAGACCAAGATTCCTTATTCTGTGCTCACCTACAGAGATCTTTTCTGTGTAGCAGGAAAATAGGACCTAGACAGTTCAGGGGAATGCAAAGGAAAAATATTACCAAAGCTCAGAAAAGTTGGTTTTGCCCATGTTTCAGGGCTAAAATTTACTTTGATGTGTCACAAGCAAATAAGTCAGCATCAAGCCAGGGTGGGCTTAAATGTTTATAGGATAGAGAATGGGTAGGCATTATTTATCTTATATGACTTTCCTAGGAAATGAAGGGAACATATCTATCAGTGGAAGAGTTTTGTTTTGTTTTGTTTAAACCTAGCTGATAGTCTGTGCCCAGTGTGTGACCATGTGTCTTGTATATAAAAAGACTCTGACAGACCAGTAATATATTCTTCAGGAGCCAGAGGAGTAATAGGATCTGGGTTTTCATTCCTGCCTGAAACAACTAAAACAAACAAGAGAAACAAAACAATACAAGAAAAGTATATAAGACAACAAAGTTTTGGACATCAAGCAATGAAGGTAGGAAACAAATGAGGTGAGCCCTATGACTGACCCAGACTAGAATGTGGAAGGGTTTCCAGGCTACAGTGCATGGAGACGGCTGTATCTCAGATGGAGCTTGCTGGTCTCCTTGAGATGGAGATACAAAGCTGGAAGTCCAGGGAGGTCAAGGCAGCTAACTGCTTGCAGGACATAGTACCAGAAAAGAGAGCTGTGCAGAGAGAAAGCCCAGGAGATCTTAGGCACTCTCTCTTGAGTCTTCAGATGCATATGTGTCAGGAAACTGCCAAGAAAAAGACAATAAAAACTACTAGAAGATATACTACATGTAGTTCATACAAGTGAAGGAATAGTGCCTGTCATGAGCAACCAGAAAGGAAAGCCTCATAATTTTGGGGCACTGGATAGAATAATTGGAAGAGCTTTGATTCAGAAGTGGGAAAAAAATTAACCATAGGTTGGCCCCCACCCCCTCGCCCACAACAGCACTTAAAATTGAGACATGAAAGGATCAAAATGTCTCCAAGTGACTTAACCACATTCTACAAAAAGTTCAAGAGATTTATAGGAATACAAAATATCCAGAACCCAACAAGATACAATTCACAATGTCTGACATCCCATCAAAACATACAAAAAAGTCTCATATCAAACTTCCAGTGATTAAAAATGATAGTATGGCTAACAGGAAACATATACTTGTTGGGATTAGCAATGGATTAGACACTGCATAAAATTAAGGGACTTGAAGGCATATCAATAGAAACTGTCCAAAATGAAATAGAGAGAAAAGAGACTAAAATGTATAAACAGAGCATCAGTGAACTGCAGTACCAGTCCCATTTTATTTGTGTCTCTACAGGACAAGAAGAGAAGAGGGATACAAATGAAAGAGATTGATGACAAATTCCAAATCTAATAAAAACTATAAAGCCACAGTTCCAAGAAGCCCACTGAATCCCAAGCACAAGACCCATTAAAAAACCAAATGAAGGTACATCATAGTCAAACTGCTTAAAACAAATGACAAAGAGAAAAGCCTTAAAAACAATCAAAGAAAAAAGATAATATATATGGAGGGACAGAGATAACAATGAGTAGGGTGAAAAGCCCTTGAAGAGCTCTTTTGTGTCTCATAAAAAGTTCTGCCAACAACTTTTTCTGAATTTATTAATTTCATATTTCTAATGTTGTTCTCTACTAGGTAGACTACAGTTGAGTGAATTAGATATATTTTCATCATATAATGAAATTATGTATATATTTTGAATGAAATATATAATGAAGTATATATTTATAATATAAGTATATAATGAAAATACCTCCAGGCCTAAGTCTTCATGCTATAAATGCATGACCTGGGCCCAATCAATGCCAGTTTCCTGGGTCACATACATGGCATTCTCAGGATCAAGATCTATCTTTATTTAAAGCCATTCAGTTACCAATGTGTTCAACTCTCCCTGTTGTGTCATCAAGAAGAACAAACAGCAGTTTTTTAGAACACAGACATTGCCTCACCTCCAACAGAAGAAATGGAATAAAAAGCGATGAGTCAGGACTAGCAGAGCCTATACTTAGCATCACCAGGCAAAAGTTCCACTCAGTAAAAATGACTGCACAGAATTTCACCAGCATGGAACAACCTTATTTAAAATAATGACTGTGACATATGCTTGAAGTTCTTTTTAGGGAGCAAAAAGAGGGGAGCTGAGGTAGAATGGAAGTCAGGGGCCCCTCCCAACCCCAAGGCACATATCACACAAATTAAAATATGGTCAGAGAGTAATCGAGGTACCCAAATCAAAAGTCAAAGGGAAAGTATTTGAAATAGAAAGGTTAATTTGTGATGGAGGTGATTTTTACATGGGCATAGCTATATGGCCATTCTTCCAAGTAATCAGTACCAATGATTTATTACAAAACAATGGCTAATGAGTCACCAGGACAATGCAGAGCAGGTACCATTGTACTTCTGTTAATGTGACATACTTTTGTATGGTGCCTTAGTAAACCTCTTTATAAATATTTATTAAGTATGCACCCTATGGCATGAACTCAGGATCGAAGAGTGATTGAACACCAGGTCTTGCATCATGGAATTTCTGATCTAGGGAGGGAGACAGAGCAGTAAATAACTAAGGAGATCAAATCAGTTAATCCTAAAGGAAATCAATCCTGAATATTCATTGGAAGAACTGATGCTGAAGCTGAAGCTCCAATACTTTGGCCACCTGATGCAAAGAGCCGACTCATTAGAAAAGACACTGATGCTGGGAAATTTTGAAGGCAGGAGGAGAAGGGGATGACAGAGGAGGAGATGGTTGGATGGCATTACTGACTCAGTGGGTTTCCCTGATAGCTCAGTTGGTAAAGAATCCACCTGCAATGCAGGAGACCCTGGTTTGATTCCTGGGTCGGGAAGATCCTCTTGAGAAGGGATAGGCCACCCACTCCAGTGTTCTGGCCTAGAGAATTTCACGGACTGTATAGTGCACGGGGGCTTCCCTTGTGGCTCAGCTGGTAAAGAATTCGCCTGTAATGCGGGAGACCTGGGTTCGATCCCTGGATTGGGTAGATCCCCTGGAGAAGGGAAAGGCTACCCACACCAGTATTCTGGCCTAGATTCACAAACAGTCAGACATGACTGAGTGACTTTCATTTTCTTTTCTTTCACCAACTCAATGGACATGAGTTTGAGCAAACTCCAGGAAATTGTCAAGGACAGGGAAGCCTGGCGTGCAGCAGTCCACAGGGTCGCAAAGAGTCGGAGACGACTGAGCAACTGAACAATACAACAAATCTTTGCTAAAGTAACAGGAACAAAGGCAGTAGTACAGAGCAAGGCAGTCTTTTCAACAAATGGTGCTGGAACAACTGGACATCCATATGCCGGGGAAAAAAAAAGAATATAGACGTAGATCTTGTAGTTTTCACAAAAACTGACTTAAATGGATAACAGACCTAAATATGAAATGCAAAGCTATAAAAACTCCCAGAAGATAACATAGAAGAAAACCTAGATGAACTTGGGTATGATAATGCCAGTCTATTAAAACATCAAAGACACAATCCATAAAAAAATAATAAGCTGGATTTCACTAAGTTAAAAAACTCTGCTTTGCAAAAGGCAATGTCAAGAGAATTAGAAGACAAGCCACAGTCTGAGAAAAAATATTTGCAAATGATATATCTGAAAAAGAATTGATATTAAAATATATGAAAACCCCTTAAAACTCAATAGTAAGGAAATGAACAGCCCAATTAAAAAGTAGGCAAACATATATATATGCATATATATAATATATTCTTAGTGTTTATTTAAGTAAGCATATGAAAAGATGTTCAACCTCATATGCCATAGGGAATTGTAAATTAAAACAATAATGAGATACCATATACATATATTAATATGGAAAAAGCCCAGAACACTGAAAATACCAAATTCTGATGAGGATGTGGAACAATGGGAACTCTAATTATTGCTGATGGAAGCGCAAAATGTTATAGTCACTTTGGAAGACAGTTTGGTCGTTTCTCACAAATATAAACATACTTTCACTATATAATTTAACAAGCATGCTCCTTCATATTTATTCAAGTGATTTGAAAACTTACGTTCATAAAGAACCCTGGATACACCTATTTATAGAAACTGTATTTACAACTGCAAAAACTGAAAGCAATCAAGATGATCTTCAGTAGGTGGATCAATAAATAAACTTCGGTTCATCAAAACAAAAAAATATTATTCAGCACTAAAAAGAAATGAGCTATCTAACCATGAAAAGACAACTTAAATGCATATTATTAAGTAAAAGAAATCAATCTGTAAAGGTTGCATACTATATGATTCCAACTATATGACATTCTGAGAAAGGTAAAACTATGAGGATGATAAGATTAGTGTTAGCCAGAAGCTAGAGGGAGGGAGAGATAAATAAGAGCAAGGGTTTTTTTTAAGCATTGAAACTATTCTGTGTGATAGTATAATACTGCATACATATCATAATATTGATTAGTTCAGTTCAGTTGCTCAGTCGTGTCCGACTCTTTGCAATCCCATGAATCGCAGCACACCAGGCCTCCCTGTCCATCACCAACTCCCGGAGTTCACTCAGACTCACATCCATTGAGTCAGTGATGCTATCCAGCCATCTCATCCTCGGTCGTCCCCTTCTCCTCCTGCCCTCAATCCCTCCCAGCATCAGAGTCTTTTCCAATGAGTCAATGAAGTCTTTTCCTCTTCGCATGAGGTAGCCAAAGTACTGGAGTTTCAGCTTCAGCATCATTCCTTCCAAAGAAATCCCAGGGTTGATCTCCTTCAGAATGGACTGGTTGGATCTCCTTGCAGTCCAAGGGACTCTCAAGAATCTTCTCCAACACCACAGTTCAAAAGCATCAATTCTTCAGCGCTCAGCCTTCTTCACAATCCAACTCTCACATCCATACATGACCACAGGAAAAACCATAGCCTTGACTAGACTGACCTTAGTCGGCAAAGTAATATCTCTGCTTTTGAATATGCTATCTAGGTTGGTCATAACTTTTCTTCCAAGGAGCAAGCGTCTTTTAATTTCATGGCTGCAATCACCATCTGCAGTGATTTTGGAGCCCAAAAATATAAAGTCTGGCACTGTTTCCACTGTTTCCCCATTAATCATTAGAGAAATGCAAATCAAAACTATGAGATGACAACTCACACCTATTAAGATAACTATTATCCTAAACAGAAGAAAATGGAAAAAAAAAAACAGAAAATAAGAAGTACTGGCAAGGAGATGGAGAAATTGAAACCCTTGTGCACTGTTGGGGAGAATATAGAATGGTGCAGCTATAAAAAATAGTGTGGTGGTTCCTCAAGAAATAAAAAATAGAATTACTGTATGATTCAGCAATTCCAATTCTGGGTATATACCTTAAGGATTGAAATCAGGATTTCAAAGACATATTTAACAGCATTGTTCACAATAGCTAAAATCCCAATTATGCAGCGCGGGTTTACTGGTGCATCAGCCTCCTTTTGCTGCTGTAACAAATTACCATAAACTCAATGGCTTAAGGCAGTGCAAATTTATTCTCTTATTATTCTGAAAGTCAAAAGTCTGAACTAAGTCTTATGGGTCTTAAATCAAGGTCTCAGCAGGGCTGGTTCCTTTGGTGCCACAGAATATGGCAAAAGCCAGCAAAAGCTGGAAAAGGCAAGGAGTGGATTCTCTTTTAGAACCTCTGGACAGAAGGAGCATAGTCCTGCTGACATCCTGATTCCAACTCAATGATTTTGGACTTCTGACCTCCAGAACTATGATAGAATACATCTCTGTTGTTTTAAGCCACAGTTTGTGGTTGTTATGGCAGCCACCATAACTAACATAATTTCTAAGTGGAATGAATTCAGATATGTAATTTTGATGTGTGGGCCGTAATACCTTTGAGTGTGGTCTCTAAACTGTCATGCTGGCATCACTGGAGAGATTATTAGAAATGTTGCAGCTCAGATCCCATTCCCAGACCTAATGAATCAAACTCAGCATTTGAGTGAGAATCCCAGATGTGTCAGAGTTGAGCCGTGAGCCCTAGAGACAGAGGACCAGACAAGAGAACCCGGGGAACCTGGAAGCCCATGGAGGGCAACTCAACCCTCGGAGCATGTCCCAGCACAGATCCTTATATGGAAGAAATGTCCTATTTTGTCTAGGTAATTTTTAATTTGGACTGCTGAAACAGATGAACAAATATCCTAACAAATATGCTATCCATATGCCAGGAAAAGCACAAATAATTTGAACACATATGAACTATCAAATGTATGTTTTTAAGGCAGGCAAGTCTTCCATTTCACACACACATGGAAAGGCATTACTCATCATAAAACGTTTCTGCTGTTTAACCATAACTGTGATATGGATGTTCACAAGAGCTCTACTGATTGTTACCTTGGGGAATCATGGCTTTACATGATTTTCGGGCTTTATTGTAAGCTAACCACAGAAACCACATCTTCAGTCACATAGCCGCTGGAGGCTTTTCATTCCATGTACAAATTAATAGGCCACTTAGATTTGGAGCCAACATTTTACAACATTTTACGCGTTTGGGTTGGATTACTTAAGGGAAAAAGGGCTGTCTATGGGCTTAGCAATGCTACCTTTGTTGTAGATCAGGTGTTCATTTACATGTGGGTTTGTTTGTGGACTCTCATTTCATTAGTTTATTTTGAGTCATTACCAGACTGTCTCCATACTGTAATTTTGTCTTGATACCCTGCAGTTTAAATCCTGCAACTTTTCCCTTCTTTTTCAACATTATCCTGGTCAGGAGTTGGTAAACTATGACCAGTAGAACCAACAACTGTTTTGGTAAATAAAGCATTATTGGAAAGCAACTATTCTCTCTCAATCTCATATTGTTTATGGCTGCTTTCTGACTACAATGGCAGGATCGGGTAGTTGCAATAGGGATAGCCTGGGCCCAAACCCTAACATAATTGCTATCTGTCCCTTTACCAAAAATATTTACTGACCTCTGGTCTTGGTAATTCTTGTTCTTTTGCATTTCCATATAAATTTTAGAGTTAGTTTTTCTCTTTAAGATGTATTTATTTATTTGTGGCCTCGCCAGGTCTTTGTTGCTGCTTGCATGCCTTCTCCAACGGTGGGAAGCAGAGGCTACTTTCTAGTTGTGGTGTGTAGGCTTCCCACTGCCGTGGTTTCTCTTGTTGCAGAGCACGGGCTCTAGCTGTGCAGGCTTCAGTAGTTTTGGTGCGTGGGCTCAGCAGTCACTGCTCACAGGCTCCAAAGTGCTGGCTCAGTAGTTGTGGCGCACGGGCTTAGTTGTCCCATGGCATGTGGGATCTTCCAGGACCAGGGATCAAACCTATGTCCCCTGCGTTGGTAGATAAATTCTTTACAAGTGAGCCACCAGAAAAGCCCCAGTTAGCTTTCCAAGGCATAGAAAAATAACTACAGAGATATCATGTGGGATTACATTGAATTTGTAAGTCAGTTTTGGGGAAATTTGACATATTGCATTAATGACTATTACAGTCCACGAATATGATACAACCCTCCTTTTTAAAATAATTTTCTTTAATTTCTCTCATCAACAAGTTTTATCTTTCTTTAACAGACTCAGCAAATCTTATGTTGGAGTCTTTTCCTTGGTATTTAAATTCTTTGTATTTTCAAATGTTCATTTTCTAATATTTTGTTGCTTATATATAGAAAAACAGTTGCTTTCTGTATAAATGGGCTTCCTAATGGAGAAGGCAATGGCACCCCACTCCAGTACTCTTGCCTGGGAAATCCCATGGACGGAGGAGCCTGGTAGGCTACAGTCCATGGGGTCGCTAAGAGTCGGACATGACTGAGCGACTTCACTTTCACTTTTCACTTTCATGCATCAGAGAAGGAAATGGCAGCCCACTCCAGTGTTCTTGCCTGGAGAATCCCAGGGACAGAGGAGCCTGGTGGGCTTCCGTCTATGGGGTCGCACAGAGTCGGACACGACTGATGTGACTTAGCAGCAGCAGCAGCAGCTGGCTCAGTGGTTGAGAATCCACCTGCCAGTGCAGGAGATACAAGAGATGTGGGTTCAATCCCTGGGTCAGGAAGATCCTCTGGAGGAGAAAATGGCAACCCACTCCAATATTCTTCCCTGGAAAATCCCATGGACAGAGGAGTTTGTGGGTTACAGTCCATGAGGTTGCAAAGAGTCAGACACAACTGAGTGAGCACATCTGTATATATTAGTAGATTTGTCTGATGAACATTTTTATCTAAACAGATTTTGACTTTACCAACTAATTTTTATGCATTTGTTGAGATGATCTCATGTTTTTTCTTTTTAGTAAGCTAACACAATTAATACATTAAGTGCAATTTTCAAACCTCATTTCAATCTTTCATTCCTAGAATAAATCCCACTTAGTCATGATATATCACTGAAACTGTGTACAGGCCCTTGTCTTTTGGAGTAAAATGCAGCCTCAAGACTTAATGGTTGGGAAACTGAAGATACAGAAACAAAGAGTCGCTGTTAGGCTGGGAAACTGGTGTCAATTTAGACGGTAAGTCTGCCACACAGCAGAATTTCCAAACTCTCACTTCCCTGAAAGATACAGATAAAGGCCTGGCACACATTTCTAGGTTGTTTTTACAGGAAGTGGACTCCCTCCAGATGAAAACTGCTGACCACAAGAACATAGACCCTAGACTGGTTGAAACCAGAAAACTTGATGATGCTTGAAACTTTACCATGATGCCAATGAATCCAAGAAGTGTCCATGAGCTGATCATGCCCTGCTCCCTGAACGCTATAAAACTCCTCACTACCCACTCCAGGGTGGATTACACAGTCTTGAGGGCATTAGCCCACCGTGGTCCCCTTTGCCTGGCAAAGCAATAAAAGCTACTCTTTTGTACTTCACCCAAAACTCTATCTACCCAGCATCGGTGAAGAGAGGCTGAGTTTCAGCAACATCACCTCTACATATGTGGGTGGATTTTATATGCTAACAGTTTGGTTTTTTGCTTCTATGTTCTTAGAGATATTATTCCATTTTTTTTCTTCTGATGTCTGTCAGATTTTGCTTTCAGGATTATGCTAGCTCATGAAATAAACTGGAAAGTGTTCTTTAATTTTTTGCTTTTTGGAAGAGTTTTTGTAAAATTGATTTATTTGTATGCCTTAAATATTTGGGCAAAGTCACAGATGAAGTCATCTGGGCCTGGAATTTTCTTTGTGTGATGGTTTTAAATTATTAAGTCAGCTTCTTCGACATATTTAGGACTATTCAGACTTTCTGTTTCTATTAATAATTGTGAGTGTTTTGGTGAATTGTGTTATTTGAAATTTTTATTCCTTTCATCTACACTTGCAAATGTATTGCCTGAAAGTTATCCAAATATCCTTTTATTCTGTTTCTAATATCTATAGAATTTGTGCTATTATCTACTTTTTTATCCATGATTTTGGTAACCTATGCTTTCTTATTTTCTTGAACACGTTTCCCAGGTGCTTATAATTTTATTAGTCTTTGCAAAGAACCAACTTTTAGTTTCATGAATCCTCCCCATTGAATATTTCTTTTTCTATTTCATTATAATGGTTTAATTTTCATCATTTAATTTTCTGCCTTTTTCCAATTCCTTGAGCTAGATACTTGAATCATATATATTCACCAAGGCATGGTTTTACCTGTGTCCAACACAATTTGATATGCTTCATTTTTACTATCCACTTAATACTGTTTGCTAATTGTGATTTCTTCCTTGGGTTGGATCCTCAGGTTATTAAAATGAGTTAGTTTTCTGTACTTTCCAAATTTGGGGAATTTATTAAACATCCATATGTTAGTGATTTCAAGTTAACTCTACTTTAGTGAGAGAACATACTCTAAGTGATATTAATCCACTGAAGTTTATGAAACTTGCCATATAGACTGTGCTGTTCTGTGCTTAGTCGCTCAGTCATGTCTGACTCTTTGTGACTCCATGGACAGTAGCCCGCCAGTCTCCTCTGTCCATGGGGATTCTCCAGGCAAGAATACTGGAGTGGATTGCCATGTCCTCCTCCAGGGGGATCTTTGCAACTCAGGGATCAAACCCAGATCTCCCACATTGCAGGTGAATTCTTTACCATCTGATCCACCAGGAAAGCCCAAGAATACTGGAGTGGGTAGCCTATCCCTTCTCCAAGGGATCTTCCTGACCCAGGAATTGAACCAGGGTCTCCTGAACTGCAGGCAGAATCTTTACCAGCTGAGCTACCAGGGAAGCCCCTTTTATAGACTAAAAAAATAGTAAATTTTGGTTAATGTCACATGTCTACTTGAAAAGAATATGTATTTCTCAGTTCTGGGTCAATTCACGCATTTATTTTAAAAAGAAATTTCCCAGTAGATATTTAAGTTTACAACCCCTGCTACAGTGGAATTGGAAACCGTATATTTTCAAGTCTCTTCTTCTCACCTCGAAAGATATGTTTTATTTTTCCTTTTAAAAGCAGAGAGGCAGAAATAGATGGAAATAGGGAGGGGGATAATACTGAATCTGAGGTTTGAAAGTCAGAACACATTTACTTTATACTTAAAAGATATTAGGGGTTTATAGTTGGAAAGTTTGTATCTAAAGGAAGAGTTTCAAACCTACTACAATGTTTGGTCAAGATTTTTCAAGCTCTATTTACTGAGCAGATAATATTCTTAACACAGAATGCTTGAATCTTAAAATGCTACAGATGGAAGGAATTTAGAGGTCATCCAGTTTGAATTCCTTGTTTTATATATGAATAAACTGGACCCTAGAAAGAGTAAGTGATTTGTTGCTCATCCGTCAGCTAGCAGTATGACACTATAGATAAAAGCTATGGACAAGAGTCACACAGAACTAGAATTTAATCATGGCCCTGAAACTCAATACTTCTGAGACCATGGAAAATTGGCATTCCTTTTTGGAGTGCCAGAATTCTCATTTGTAAAATTGGAAGAAAAATAGTAAGTAGGACAGCTATCAAATTTAAATGAGACAGTACATTTTTAAATAGCTAAGGCATTATTTGACATATTGTAATAACTCCAAAAAGGATTAGTCACTATCGGTAATTACAATTGGCCAGTGGCAGAACTGAGTCAAACTAAGATGATTTCAGACTCTTGATGTAAAAACTCTTCCAGTGTTATTCTTTTTCTCAAGAAGTATGCTGGTATATATGCTTTGTGTAATCTAGGTGCCTTCTGTTACTTTCTCATTACCTTACTCCTGTTTCACTATGGCATGATAATGGTACCAGTGGTATATAGCAGGTATATATTATGGTTTCACTGAAATGAATTCTTTCAAAACTCAATTAAAAGCATTTGTTGTATGTAGGAAACTCATCTTGGTAGAAAGAACATGGCAGTATTTTTATGAGGAAAGTAACTAAATGAATTCCACTTAAAAATATAGGCTCCAAATCTCATAGAATGAGATTGGAAGTATAAATTGATACAATTTTTGGAGGGCAATTTTGTAATAGATACTCAACCATTTAAAAATGAGTATAAATCCAGAAAACTCTAAGAAAATAATAAGAAAAAGGGTCTTATACAAGATGTTTATTTTAATATTACTTACAAAAATTTTTGAAAAAGTATCTATCTGGGTGATTTATGAAATATACTAGAGTAAATTTCTATTATGGATAATAATGTGTCAAAAATTCTGTTTTATGACAATATTTAATCACATAGAAAAATGTATTATTTAATAAAAATGGTTATCCAAAAGTATTTATGGTTCCAGTTTACTGTACAAAATCAACCTCTATCTCTCTGGTCTGACCTGCTTTATCACTGTGCTATTAATAAGCTACCATTAATTTTAATATTTAAATTATTTTCCAATACAAAATATTATCCAGTTCTCAGGAACTCATTCTCTCTCTTCAAAGCTGCACTTCACAATGGCTATAGTCAGACGTCGTTGCCTATGAAAATTATATTATCTAATGTTTGTTTATTATCCCTCTCATCTGTGTGTATGTTCCTTGAAGGCAGTTTCCTAGAAACTGTCTTGGTCTTTCTACTATTGTATGCCCAGGACATAGCACAAAAAGAGATTTAAAAATATTTGCTCAATTAATAAATGAACACATAAATGATGGAATATTCATCCTTGGCCTCTGCAATAATGATTTCATTGCTGTTCTAGCAGTAATTTCCAGGTATGGGAGTCGCAATAGGAAAAGGAGGTTTATCGTTCAGTGTTATATTTAGTGATGGTTAACAAATGCCACTTAAATTAGTATAGGTTCCAGAGGCACTGTTTCTTCAGAAAGAGCCATGCAACTCATTCAATGTTTCTTTAGCCTCGCGTATTCATAGCCAGCCCCCTCATGGATCACAGACTTACCATGGCAAGGGGCTTGCATAATTCAATGAAGCTGTAAGCCATGCCATGCAGGGCCACCTAAGACAGACTAGTCATAGTGAAGAGTTCTGACAAATCATGGTCCACTGGAGAAGGAATGGCAATCCACTCCAGTATTCTTGCCTGGAGAACCCCATGGACAGTATGAAATGGCAAAAAGATATGACACCAGAAGATGAGGTGCCCAGGTTTGAAGATATCCAAGACGTTCAAGCTGGTTTAGAAAAGACAGAGGAACCAGAGATCAAATTGCCAACATCCACTGGATCATGGAAAAAGCAAGAGAATTCCAGAAAAACATCTATTTCTGCTTTATTGACTATGCCAAAGTCTTCGACTGTGTGGATAACAATAAACTGGAAAATTCTGAAAGAGATGGGAATACCAGACCACCTGACTTGCCTCTTGAGAAACCTACATGCAGGTTAGGAAGCAACAGTTAGAACTGGACATGGAACAACAGACTGGTTCCAAATAGGAAAAGGAGTCCGTCAAGGCTGTATATTGTCACCTGCTTATTTAACTTATATGCAGAGCACATCATGAGAAACGCTGGGTTGGAGGAAGCACAAGCTGGAATCAAGATTGCCAGGAGAAATATCAATAACCTCAGATATGAAGATGATGCCACCCTTACAGCAGAAAGTGAAGAAGAACTAAAGAGCCTCTTGTTGAAAGTGAAAGAAGAAAGTGAAAAAGTTGGCTTAAAGCTGAACATTCAGAAAAATGTAAGGGAGGTCGTAGTGGATTGCAAGGAGATCCAACCAGTCCATTCTGAAGGAGATCATTCCTGGGATTTCTTTGGAGGGAATGATGCTGAAGCTGAAACTCCAGTACTCTGGCCACCTCATGCGAAGAGTTGACTCACTGGAAAAGACTCTGATGCTGGGAGGGATTGGGGGCAGGAGGAGAAGGGGACAACAGAGGATGAGATGGCTGGATGGCATCACCAACTCGATGGACATGGGTATGGGTGAACTCTGGGAGTTGGTGATGGACAGGGAGGCCTGGCGTGCTGCAGTTTATGAGGTTGCAAGAGTCAGACACGACTGAACGACTGAACTGAACTGAATAAGCTACTGGGGAAAAGTGGAGGGCAATTATTAACAGCTCCAGTAAGAATGAAGTGGCTGGGCCAAAGTTGAAATGAAGTTCAGCTGTGGATGTGTCTGGTACTGAAAGTAAAGTCTGATGTAAAGAACAATAGTGCATAGGAACCTGGAATGTTAGGGCCATGAATTGAAGTAAATTGGACATGATCAAGCAGGAGACAGCAAGACTGAACATCAACATCTTAGGGATCAGTGAACTAAAATGGACGAAAATGGGAGAATTTAGTTGAGATGACCATTATATCTACTGCTGTGAGCAAGAATCCCTTAGAAGAAATGGAGTATCCTTCATAGTTAACAAAAAAGTCAAAAATGCAATGCAATCTCAAAAATGACAGAATGATTTCAGTTCATTTCCAAGGTAAACCATTTAATATCACAGTAATCCAAGTCTATGCTCCAACTGCTGATTCTGAGAAAGCTAAAGCTGTCCAGTTCTATGAAGACCTAAAAGACCAGAACTAAAACCAAAAGAAGATGCCCTTTTCATCATAGGAGATTGGAATGCAAAAGTAGGAAGTCAAGAGATACCTGGAGTAACAGACAAGTTTGGCCTTGGAGTACAAAATGAAGTAGGGCAAAGATTAACAGAGTTTTGCCAAGAAAATGCACTGGTCATAGCAAACGCCCTCTTTCCAACAACACAAGAGACCATTCTACACATGGACGTCACCACATGGACCAATACCAAAATCAGACTGATTATACTCGTTGCAGTCAAAGATGGAAAAGCTCTATACAGTCAGTAAAAACAAGACCTGGAGCTGACTGTACCACAGATCATGGCCTCCTTACTGTAAAATTCAGGATTAAATTGAAGAAAGCAGGGAAAACCACTAGGCCATTCAGATATGACCTAAATCAAATCCCTTAGGATTATACAGTAGAGGTGACAAATAGATTCAAGGGATTAGATCTGGTGAACAGAGTGCCTGAAAAACTATGGGCAGAGGTTTGTGACATTGTACAGGAAGCAGTGACCAAAACCATCCCAAAGAAAAAGAAATGCAAGAAGGCAAAGTGGTTGTCTGAGGAGGCTTTACAAATAGCTGATGAAAGAAGAGAAGTAAGAGGCAAAGGAGAAAGGGAAATACATACCCAACTGAATGCAGAGTTCCAGAGAAAAGCAAAGAGAGATAAGTCGGCATTCTTAAAAGAATAATGCAAAGAAATAGGGGAAACAATAGAATGGGAAAGACTAGAGATCTCTTCAGGAAAATTTGAGAAATCAAGGGAACATTTCATATAAGGATAGACACAATAAGGGACAGAAATGGTAAGGACGTAACAGAAGCAGAAGAGATTAAGAAGTGGTGGCAAGAATACACAGAAGAACTATACATAAAAAGGTCTTAATGATCCAGATAACAAAAAAAATGCGTTGTGTTCACTCACCTTCAGACAGACAGCCTGGAGTGTGAAGTCAAATGTGCCTTAGGAAGCATTACTAGGAACAGAAGTAGTGGTGGTGATGGTATTTCAGCTAAGCTATTAAAAATCCTAAAAGACGATGCTGTTAAAGTGCTGCACTCAATATGTGCAAAATTTTGAAGACAGCAGTGGCCTCAGGACTGGAAAAGGTAAGTTTTCATTCCAGTCCCAAAGGATGTTCAAACTACCAGATAATTGTGCTCGTATTACATGCTAGCAAGGTTATGCCCAAAATCCTTCAAGCTAGGCTTTAGCAGTACATGAACTGAGAACTTTCAGATGTACAAACTGGGTTGCAAAGAGACAGAGGAACTAGGGATCAAATTGCCAACATCCTTTGGATTGTGGAGAAAGCAAGGGAGTCCCAGGAAAAATATCTACTCCTGCTTCATTGATTACACTAAAGCCTTTCACTGTGTGAATCACAACAAACTGTGGAAAACTGTTAAAGGGATGGGAATACCAGACCACCTTACCTGTCTCCTGAGAAACATGTATGTGGGTCAAGAAGCAACAATTAGAACTAGACAAAGAAAAACTGGCCAGTTCAAAACTATTGTCACCTTATTTATTTACCTGATATGACGAGAACATCATGCAAAATGCTGAGCTGGGTGAATCACAAGCTGGAATCAAGATTGCTGGGAGAAATATCAACCACCTCAGATATGCAGAAGATACCACTCTAATGGCAGAAAGTGAAGAGAAACTACAGAGACTCTTGATGATGGTGAAAGGGAAGAGTAAAAAAGCTGGCCTGAAAGTCAACATTAAAAAACTAAGATCATGGCAACCAGTCCCATTACTTCATGGGAAATAGAAGGGGAAAAAGTGGAAGCAGCGACAGATTTTATTTTCTTGGGCTCTAAAATCACTGTGGACAGTGACCTTAGCCATAAAATTAAGACACTTACTCCTTGAAAGGAAAGCTATGACAAACCTAGACAGTGTATTCAACAGCAGAGACATCATTTTTCCAGCAAAGATCCATATAGTCAAAGTTATGTACAGATGTGAGAATTGGATGATAAGGCTGAATGCCAAAGAACTGATGCTTTTGAATCGTGGTGCTGGAGAAAACTCTTTAGAGTCCTTTGAACCACAAGGAGATCAAACCAGTCAATCCTAAAGGAAATCAATCCTGATTATTCATTGTAAGGACTGAGGCTGAAGCTGAAGCTCCAATACTTTAGTCACCTGATGTGAAGAACTGACTCATTTGAAAAGACCCTGATGCTGGGAAAGATTTAAGACAAAAGGAGAAGGGACTGGTAGAGGATGAATGGTTACATAGCATCACTGACACAATGGACATGAAGCTGAGCAAACTGCAGGAGACGGCGGAGGACGGAGGAGCCGGGCATGCTACAGCGCTTGGGGTCACAAAGAGTCAGACACAGCTGAACAACAGCAACAAATTCCTTGCCAACATTCATTTGCTGTATCAGTTAGCTCTTGCTGCAAAACAAACTACTTCAAAACTTACTGGCTTAGAACAAGTAACTACAGGTTTATCTCATGATTCTGTAAGTCAGTTGGGCAGTTCTTTTGCACATAGTTAGGGGCCAGGTGAGAAAGGATGAGCTGGATGCTGGATAATCTACAGTAGCCTTGTTCACAAGTTTAGGGTTTGGCAGGCTGTCTACTAGGGTAACAGGCTCACCAGGATGTCTCACACCATCCAGTAGGCTAGCAAAGAAGTCTTCAGATGGCAACAAAGATCCACAGTCTGCAACAGAGGTAAAGCCTTAATGTACAAGCAGTTCTCAAGACTGCTTGTATAACACTTACACTGTTTTATCATAGGCCAAAGCAAGCCATATACTGAAACCCAGAGGCAGCGTGAGGTTTATCAAAACCTCAGAGTTTATGTGAGGCATCCAAGAGTTTTGATAAAAAGAGGCATGAACAAATTAGAGGTTAATACTTAATAATCAATCATCTTTTCTTTAATCCTATCTTATGTTCATTTCACATACAAACATATTTGATCTCAAAACCTTCCAAAGTCTCATCTAATCATGGCATTAGGCTCCAGCTTGCTATAGCAATTTTCCTGCCATTTTTTCCAGCTTCTACCACAGGTCAACTCATAAACCAATGCTATCCATCTTGGTTTTTGTTAAGGGATGTGCTCAGTTCTTTGTACAGTGTTAGTCTGCTTGTGCCATATAACAAACACCCAAAACTTAGTGCGTAAAACATATATTTAATTCATGATTCTCAGGGAGGGCCTTAATTCCCACCTGGGATGGCTGATCTCTGCTGGGCTTTACCGATCATCTGTGATGGGTTGGCATGGCAACGAAGAGCTGGGTGATCTAGGAGGGCTTCACTCCTGCCTGACAGTTGGTAGCTGGGCTACTCACCCCTCACCAGCCAGCAGACTAATCCAAGGTCTTTCCCATGGTGGCAGGCACCTAAAAACAAGAGGACAAGCCCCCACGTGCAAGTTGTTTTTAAGTCTCTGCTTTCTTCACATTTGTTATTGCCAATTGGCTGAAGCAAGTCACAGTCACATAACCAAGCTCAGAACCAACATGAGAGGGGACAACCTCAGGCAACAGATACAAGAAAGCATGAACAGAGTGGGGGCCATCACTAAAACAATTTACTACATCTGGTCTCCTGATGTTAGGAATCATCACTGTTCAGGCACTGTTTCAAAAGAATGACCACCAGCTCAGGTAGCTGAGTCAAATGAAATCTCTTATTTCGGTCATGTTGCATTTCATAGAAACCAGTTCTTCTCCTTCCTGCCCAGTCCCAGCCTAAAGGATCTTTCTCTGAACAAAGTCATCAATATAGACTTCTTAATGGAGAGAATATTCTCTGGGGACCTGAGTATATATTTCCAGCAGAAAGCTTTATCCCGGATCATCTTAAGTCTATCAGACTAGGTCTAATAAGGCTAGATCTCAAAAACCAAAAGGCCTAGATTTTAATTTCTTTCTTTCTAGGAGAAAGAAAATTTGGCCCTTACACAAATTTTCCCACCCATTTAAACTTCACTCTTAGTTTCTGCTTCTCCTGCAAAAAGAAATTTAAGTTCTATTTCATCAGACATCTTGAAGTAATTGTTGTACACACACAACCCCACAATACACACAGCATATTCTCTAATTAAATATACATGGATATGAGCAGTGGTTATCATCCTACCAATGAAACTGTGTAACTCAGATTGGAGCTTGAACCCTTGATGTTTTAACTGAGATCACACATCTGGTTTCAGGACTTAATGAACTCTGGGTCTTAATATTTCATTGCAGAAAGAATTCAGTGAGAGACAAAGTGAGCAGTAAGAAGTGGATTTATTTAGAGAGAAACACACTCTACAGAGTGTGGGCCATCTCAGATGGCGAGAGTGACCTTGAAATATGGCATGGTTAGTTTTTATGGGCTGGATAATTTCATAGGCTAATGAGTGGGAGGATTATTCCAACTACTGGGGGGAAGAGATTTCTAGGAATTGGGCCACCACCCACTTTTTGGTCTTTGACAGTTGGTCCTGAAACTGTCATGGTGCTGGCGGGAGTGTCATGTAGCTTGCTGATGTGTTGCTGTGAGTGTATATTGAGGCTCAGGTCCAGTGGAATTTGATTTATCCACCAACTTGAATCCATTTGGTTCTAATCAGTTTATGTTGTGTTCTCTGGCCATGTCATTCTTTTAAAGGCTATGCCCCATTCCCTCCTGTTTTACCAAGACTCACTAGAACTCAGGTAAAATACAGTCATATTTTCTAAGCAATCACACACATATCCCTACAAAAAGACAGTAGAGCTTAGTGGTTAGTAATATGGGCTCTAGGGTCAGACTGCCTGGGTTGAGCCTTTTTGTTGTTGTTCAGTTGTTCAGCTGTGTCCAACTTTTTGTGACCCCAGGGACTGCAGCACACTAGGCTTCCCTGTCCTTCACTATCTCCCAGGGTTTGCTCAAACTCATGCCCACTGAGTCGATGATGCCATCCAATCATCACATCCTCTGTCACTCCCTTTTTGTCTTGCCTTGGAACTCCCCCCTTTACTGGCTGTATGATCTTAGGCAAATGGTTTCCTCATTTGTAAAATGGTAATAATGATGCCTTCTTTATGGAGTGGTTTTGAAGATCCATGAGATGTTTAGAGCACTTGCAGCCAGCAGGTTCTTAATAATCAAAAGCTGCTCTCATCAGTCATCTAAACAGGGACTGGGAAGGGCCCCAGAGTCTCAGCAGAGCAGGTGAGAAGTGACAGAAGCTTTCCCTGCTGAGGTAAACAGCCAAGAAGCTCCTATTTTCCTCAATACTGAGAAAAATTTCCCAATAGCTACATTATTTTTCAGGACTTAGGAAAAACCCATCCTGGGGCTTGAGGCCCATGCCAGAAACTCAGCCCTTGCAGTTCTTTGCCTTAGAGGAAGGCCATCTAGAAGCTATGAAAGTAATGGCAGAGGCTTCTCCTGGGTCCTTTCCAAAGTGCAGTTTAGTAACTCATTTAATCTTCATAATAACCCTATGGGATAGGTTCAATTGTTATCGCCATTTTATAGACAGAAAAACTAACACACAGGCTGATCAAATAACTTGCCCCAGGTTAGTGAGTAGAAAAGCCGAGCCAGAACTCAAGCCCAGGTGGTCATGGGTTAGGGTGCTTCTCTGTATTTAACTACTAACCTGTGCTGCTTTTCTCAGTGAAAGGCTTTTACTTACGAAGCATTCCTCTGTGTCTGCACCAGAAGGCTTTTCATTCATTGTCTCATTTAATTCTTACAAAAGAAATTATCATCCCTCCTTTATAGGTGTGGAAACTGAAGTTGACTGTGATTCAGTGAATGGGCCAAGCTCCCAGAGGTGATTAGTAGCACCGCAATGCTTATTCTTGTTAGTTGCTCAGTCGCGTCTGACTCTCTTGTGACACTATGGACTGTAGCCTACCAGGCTCCTCTGTCCAAGGGATTTCCTAGTCAAGAATACTGTAACGGGTAGTCATTCCCCTCTCCAGAGGATCTTCCCGACCCAGGGATTGAACTTGGTCTCTTGCATTGTAGGTAAATTGTTTATCCCGTCAGCCGCCTGGAGTAAACTCTGGCAGATAGTGAAGGATAGGGAATCCTGGTGTGCTGTAGTTCATGCGGTTGTAAAGAGTTGGACAGGACTTAGCGACTGAACAACAACTGCTTATTCCTGTAAGACCCATGGTTTATCTCGCTTCCTAAGGAAGTATTTGATAATTTTAAACAATAAAAAAACCCCTATTCTCCCTACTTTTTCCTGGACTTGACAAATTTAAGCTAAATATAGTTTCCAGGGAAATTCATTTCAGGAAAATATTGAGTATTAGAATAAGAATATCATTTTACATTTATTATTCACTCATTCAGTCATTCCACAAGTACTTGCTTAGCACTTACTCTATATGCTGGGCACTGCTTGTGTGTGATCAAATCAGTGCTCCAAAGACACAAATCACAGAGCTCTTTTGTCTAATGGTGATTGTGAATTTGGTTCCTAAGACATAAACCTCCAGATATCACAGCCCTAGTTAATTCTGTCCCAACACATCTGCTTTGCTGCTGTGCAGCAAGGACATCACTGGCTTCAGACTCCTACAAGACCCAGGTCAGATGGGGTGAGTGAAGTTTTCACTAGATTTGAAAGAGTTTTCATTGATACCTGCTAGGAAGATTTACCTTGCCCACTCAGGCCACCATATTATAAATTCCTATTCTGTAGCTAATTGTAAGTTTTGTAGGCATTTAAATTTGCTGTCCACTCCTGGAGAATAATTATAGCTACTTAATTGTATTCATAATTTAGCATACACCTGAAAAATATGCTGTGAAATATCGGGGGGAACCTTTAATACCGGTATTCCATTTACAAACTGTCACATTTATAAAGCATCTTTAATCTTCTGGGGTCTGCTAGAATTTTTTATTACAGCCTGCTTTGTGCTTTAAATATTAAAGATTCGGCAATACTTCAAAAGGTGATAGTGCCTGATGTTCTGATGGCACTTAAACCTCACCAGCTAAATATATTGAGGAATGTTCAGTGGCCCTGGCTTAATTAAACATGCACGTGTATTTTCAAATGCAATCTTTTTCTGCTTGTTAGGTTTTTGACAAACCTCCAAACAGGTCCAGGTGGAACAAAGCATGTAAACAGGCTTGTGAATGAAGCTTAAAGTACTCAAATTAACACCTTCCCTCAATTAACATGCAAACCTTGGAATCTCTGCAATTGATAATGCCATTGAACACTATTTATTTGCAGCTGAAAAGTGTATCTTTGTCATTTCAGTTTTCTAAAACATGTCCAGTTTAATTATGTGAAAAGACATTGGTGACGGCTTTCTAGCCAATGAGATGGTGTTTGTTCTCTTCTCTCTAGAAGATGGCATACACTATAACGCAGTGGCAGGCTTGAAATATTTCATTTGTTTTCATTGCATAGCACTTAAAAGGTGGTAGCCTTCTTCTAATTCAGCGTGCCATGTTAAAGCAGCCAGAGTTCAATAAGCCCTGATACTGGCTGTGGATCCTTGAAAATTACTTAAACAGCTTTTACAATTAAAAAAAAAAAATTCATTAATGCAAAGTCCATCTATATTATTATTTTTTCGATCTCTATTTGGCATTTGCCTCATTTGTATTTCTCTGAAAACAGTGTTTCAGAGGGATTGTATTTTGGTTTTGAACATGTACATTTAAATGTTTGTCACAAGAAATGAAATATTAAGCTCAGATTTTCAACCTGAGACTTTCAGACATCCTTTCATAGAGCCATATAATATTGCCTAATATTAAAATCCCCAAATAAATAACACTTTGAATAGCTGCTCATCTGTTTGGAAATATTACTTACTGAAGCTAACCAAATAGAGATTGGCAGTAGTTAGAAAAGGGAGCATGATGTTTTTACAGATGAGCAAAAAAGACTGTCTTTGAGCAATTCAGTCTGCTGCAGAATCAGCATATACCAATTGCTGGACTAGAACAAGTGTATAATAAAAATATATGTGGAGGCTTCCAATAAAAGTTCAATTATTGTGCTGTAATAGGTAAGCTTGTACAAAAGAAAAAAATTTTTTAATAGAAAAGGTCCGTGCGATCCGAAGCAGTATTAGAGCAATTTTCTAGGTGAGTCAGAGCTAGTGGGATATGACAGGTGAGGTATTGTTATTATAATACCTAAGGCAAAGCAGCAACCATACAAAATGATAGACAAATCTGAATTAATATGATATGATCGGTAAGGTGGCATTTGAATATAATCTTCCTGTATTTGTGGAGAATGCTGCATACATATTATACAGCAAAGGAATTATATGGAAGACTGTAGACAGAAGACTCAGTGGGAGGAAAGAAAATATGGGCAAGATTGCAGAAGCTATCTGGGCTTTGCTGGCTAAGGAGTACACTTGGAAATTGGATTTGTAAACAAATTAAAACCTGAATTTTTCCTCCTAAAGCAGCCTTCAATGGGTGTTGACAATAAAGACTTAACCTTGGCAATTGGAAGCCTTCGAAATGAATGATTAGGGGGAAATTGGTGGGGGTGGGGGTGGGGGTGGGGAGTATATTTTAATTTTGTTTCCTTTTTGATAATCCATAGTTAGGTTTCAATCCTGGCTCTGTGAGCCAAGAGGCCATTTTAGATCCCTGGATGGAGAAATATTGCCTTCCCTGAGAATTTCAGCCATCTCTGCCTTTCTTGCTCTATGATCATCACCTCTAATTAAAAGTCTTAATAGCATCCAGACCCTAAGAGCACAAAGAAGAATACAGCCTCCTGAAAGGGTGCATTTTATTAAGCGACAGAAACTCTCAGAAATCGGAGCCTGCAGAAACTGCCTGCGTGATCTTTAATGGATTTTTAAAGATGACAAGAAAGGAAATGGGAAAGTAAAGCCATGGAAGGCAGAAATTCCCTGAAGGAGCATTCTGAAGTAAATCAGTGCAACTGAAAAAGTGAACTCCTAGGGCCTGGGGATATCTCCCAGGTTTTTCAGCTGGACACTTATGGCCTGTTGGGTCCCTGAACACCTCTGCTCTGGGCAGACTTTGACAGAGCAAGTCACAGAAAGATGAACGACAGCACCTGAAGTGCTGTTTGCGGGGCAGAAAATTGCTCCCTTTGCACGCTGGGCTGCCTTTGCTCTCTGTCACATGACTTATTACAGTCTCCCCATATAACAGTGCCATTTATGTATGTTAACTTGGCGAGCAGTAATGGTATTCTTCGCCTCCTTTTTCACTGCTGCTTGGGCAATTAAAAACAAAGGAAGCAAATGAGGTCAGTGCTCGTAAAATCTAAGTCTATAGGTGACAGACACCCTGAGACCAAATAGCCTCAGATTCTGCTACAGTGGAAGGAGTCCATAAGCAAGAAAACATCCCTGCTTCCCAGCGCTTTTACTTAGATTTTTTTTTTTTTCAGGTGAGAATCTGATTTCAGGGTTTTAAAAAAAATCAACTGAAAGAAGGTATATCTTTTAAGGAGTTCAGAAATGAGGCTAATACAATTATATGCCCTATGTGGAAAAGGGACATAAACAAGAGATTGTTCTCTTTAATCTTCTAGCACAAAGACCAACATTTAACCACACACTAGAATTTTCTTTCTACCGGCTCTTCAAATAGCAGCTCTATTGATGTTGCACAATTACAGTAAGTGTTTTGAAATGTTCCGAACACAGGTATACAAGGATACCTCAACCTGTTTTTCTGATCCCAGTCTTGTGATCACAGTGATTTTGAAAAGCTAATTAGAAGAATCTTCTTGCTTCCCCTAGGCGTGATTTAAATAACATACTGGTTCTTATTCTACATCCCTCAACTTCTACCGCATGTGTCCTATACATCTTGGCATGTAAGACAATCCCTTAAGGAGAGAAACAGCTCTCAAAATCAGAGGTGACTTATAAGACTGTCCTGGTTTTACTGCTATAGCTTGGCTACTCTCCCTGATGCTGGCAATAGCCCCCGAGCCCTTCCCACACTCAAGGCCTCCTGGGTGTGCCATAAGAGGCTTCATGAAAGGGGCTGGTGTGGAGGGAGGTGGTCAGTACAAGCTCTCCTCCATCAGAGGCTGCAGGGGATGCAGCAAGGAGGGCTTCACGTTGACCTAATTACTTATATTTTCTTCCTGTCTTAAAGGATTACTTCAGAGATCTTAAATTTGAAGCTACAGATGGCAACTACTCTAAACCTGAGTCCACAGCCATCCACAAAACTTGACTACATAAATATCTCTTAACAACCCCTGGAATATATGATCATCAGGCCTCTTTCAGAGCAGTATCTCACACAGGACCACTAGAAGACTCCACCACGGCAGAGACAGAAGGGCGGGCAGAATTTTAGCATAATACCTGAGTGGAGCTTTTGGCCTCACAAATTAAATTGTGCTTGCCCTTTGACCACTCACACTCAATGAGAAATATGAGAAGTAGTCTGCCTTTTCATATATCAGCAGAGGGCTATCCATCTTTATTATTAAATTTCTAGCCATACCTCATGTAACTATTTATATCAACTTATCAACAGACTGCCTTCCATCTCCCCATTATTTTACTCTATAATGATTTAGTCTTCAACTAGATTATAAGATCTTTGAGGGGAGGACTGACTCTTACACTGACCTTGACTTCTTACTTTTAATAATACTTTGCATGTCACTGGGCACACAATGCACTTCATAATTGACTGATGGATCTGGGAGCAATGATGGCACCTTCACACATCATTTTTGTTGTTTAGTTACTCAATTTTTGTCTGACTCTTTGCAACCCCCTAGGACCCTTGCTAGGCTCCTCTGTCCATAGGGTTTCCCAGGCAAGAATACTGGGGTGGATTGCCATTTCCTTCTCCAGGTCACACATCATACTCATGTAAATAAAAATAGGTACCACCTCTGCCCTACTGGTTGCAAGTAACAGAGGCCTGAGAGACCACTTACACTTTAAACAACAGATTCAGAATTCTAGAAGTATCTTAGAAACTGGAGGGCTAGACTGAGCTGATGGCATAGCCAACGATTCTGGGAAAGCATTGCTCAGATATCTCAAAGGCATCTCACAAGCACATTCATTCTTCTAGCAAATATTTTCTGAGCACCTGCTATATCCTGGGGACTGTTCTATCAGCTACAGCTATAACATGGAACAAGACAGACAAGAGTCTTAGTCTCACGGAGCTTACAGTCTATGGCCAAACATTTTTTCTCAATCTCCAGGTCATAAAACAGTCCCCAGAATATGGTGTGATGCTTACTGAATGTTTCCTCCAATGCCTGCCTTCCAAAGAAATCTCTTGAGATTTTTAAAGTCTCTGTAACATCCCAACCACTGTGAAAACACTATTCTAAACAACAACCATTTGCCTTCGTTCTAGTCTCAGATGAGGGGACTGGGATTTCAGGCCATGGTAACAGGTTGAACAAAGACACAGAGCCATCAAAGTTCATGAGCTTAAGAGAAGAGGAAGTGGCCCATTCATCCAAGAGCAGTAATTTTAACCATAGCTGTGCATTAGACACACCCTTCACAAAACATACTTAAATCTGTGTCCTGTACCCTAAAATTCCCAGTTGATCAGGTTGGGCATAAGTTTGTTATTTGCCAAAAGTGGGTCTACTGCTCCAGACTAGAGCATGATTGCGTGCAGATGAGCTAGGATAAGGTATATCAGAGTTATATTGCAAGGACCTTGAATAGCCTACTGATGAGTATGGAATTAATCCTGAAATAGATGAGGGTGCTTAAAAGACTTTTCAAAACACATGTGTAATGGAATCAGCTCTGTCTTAAAAGGACACTATTGTGTTAGGGTGTAGGGTAAATTGGAGGAAGAAGAGATCATAGGTAGGGAAACTTGGAGGATATTTTAAATAACACTAATGAGAGAGAATTAAGCCTGAACAGAGGCTGTGGCAACACAGGAAAGGAGTCAGAACTGTTTTGAGAAACACTGGTAGGCAGAATTTGCAGACATGATAATCCTGAGTGAACCCGTTTGAGAGACAAGGAACTGATTCTAGGCTTCTAACTTACTGGCTAAAAGGAAGACACCACTCACTGAGGGCAGGGTTTTCAAGAAGCCTGTACAATCCAAGCTGGTTGACCACTCCATGACCACTCCAAGCCTTTATTGAAAAGATTAAAGCTCTAAAGGGGAGAAGGACTAGGCTAAATAATCTTTAAGATTCTTTCATGTTTAGCATTTTTTAAGGGCTCAAACCTATCTGATGGATGAAGAAATTTAAGATTAAAAGGACACTTCTAACAAACTTCTCACCATGCGCAAATGTTTTAAGTTTCCATCTTATTGCACTTAAACGTATTCCACACATATCTGAACAACATCCATAACGTCCATATAACACTATTGCTTTAATGATCCGCAAACCTGAGCTCCTTTTCTCCGCCTGTAAAGTTGAGTTGCTAATAATAATAATAATAATAATTTTTACAAGTTATGTGAGTACATTGTCACCACCCAAAGGGCATGAAAGTGAGGGAACACCTGAAAGCAACATTTTACCCAAACTACTGTGGCTACTGGACAGGGCCACACACAGATTCCATTCAGTCCTGTGTAGTCAGACAAGCTCAGCTCTTTGGTATCTGCTGCTCCGGTTGTACTGTCAGTAACCTAGTGGGCCAAGTTAATATTAGCTCGCACTGGGTATATGAGAGTATTTTGTAGATGTTTGGAGAAATGACCAGTTTACTTGGCTATATTGACAGCTCTACTGTAAAATTTGCTGGCATTAAAGGTCAAAAAGACCCAGTTTTCCTTTGGTTGCTTCTACCCAAAAGAGAATAAATCTGGGAGCTGAATCACTTCTCTGACAATAATTTATGAATCATGCATCGACTGTGTTTGAATTGAGAAAGGCTTTCATATCCTTTCCATTAGCTCAGATTAAGTTTTCATATAGATGCTGGGAAGCATGCTAGCAATATCCTTAGCTCATTTTTATGAAAATTTTATCAGTGCTTTTTTCTGTACTACACTCCAATTGGGATGTCTCAGAATCTAAAGCTCAGCTTTGGACATGAACTTCTCTCAACCTGGCTGGCTGCTGCTCTAAAGGTTTCAATATTTTATGGGCTCTGGCTAACTCAGCCGTGAGATTCAAGCTGCAGAGATTTAACTCTAATGTAAAATCATGAACGGATGAAAACTGGGATGTCATAAGTAATACATCTACAAGAGCAGGATGCAGTTACCATTTTTAAAAGAGCTTTAAAAAGAAAACAACATTCTCTGTTCTGTCTTTATGCCCCAAAATGAAAAGCCCCTGAGCTATTGTACTAACATAGGGCCATCTTTTCTTGCCTTGCTTTTCTTCAATTGCTGCTTAATTGTTGTGGTGGGCTGGGCTTTTTTCTTTTCCCCCTTAAGGTCCTCCATCCACATGAAAGCCCCTAATGTCTGCATTCCAGAGAAATGGGCACCGCATGGTCGAACGTGTATAGGCCAAATCCATTTCTTAGCATCTTCCTCTTTTTGTCTCAAAACTGATTTAAAACATTTGGAAAATCTGTCTATTCAGCTGAAGTGTTCCAGTGCATTCTTTCCTGGAAACAGTGGGGTCACATGTGATCTGTGTGATGGACTTTTCTGCTGCAATCTATAGCCATTTCCCTCAAGCCCCGCAGAGCCTGGCAAAGCACAGGAGCTCTGTAATGGCCCCAATAACAATGTGTTCTTTGTGCGAAAGAATCCATGGGGAAGAGCTAGGGTAGACTGGTCAGTAATAAAAAAAAATCCAACATTTTTGCACTTATTTATTTCTTCATTATATACTCTGTCATTAAACAGATTTTTTTAAACAGTGAATACCCCTTTCCATAAAACACTGCCCAAGCATGAAAAGAACACAAGGAGAAAATTTTATTTTTAAAAGACTCTGGTCATCACTGGTAGCTATTAACCTGCTTCAAATAAGATGGCTGATGGCAAGACTGCATTGCATGTGTCTGCACTTGTAAAGGGAGAGATGGCTCTAAATGGAGCTTAATTCGCCTGTTCAAAAATGTTACCTGATATATACATTGGAATAAAACCATCTCTTTCCAATTCCAAAAATATCACAAAATCAACACCCCATGAAAATAACTACAGAATCACAGATGGGAAGAGACCACAGTGATCAGGTGGGTGCTCCTTTGCTTCAGGGCTCTTGATCTTTAGCACCCAAGAAAGAAGGTGACCAGACTGCTCTTAAGAGCTTCCGGATCCATCACCTCCCTCAGGAGCTTTCTGAGTGGCTCATCCTTCTGAAAGTTGCTGTGCTGTCCTTGTATTCAAGAGCCGTCTCTTCCATCGTCAGTGAAGCCGAGCCTCTCTTGTTTAGTTAAAACACACACAGCATGAGAAACAGTTCTTTCTCAGAGACCTCTAATATCCTTTCAAAGAGCCATGAAGTTTCTGCATTTGGTCTTCTGCAGGGTAATATCAGTTTCTTTAGCACACTATTTTTATACAGGGGGCACTTCTTATCCATGCAATCACCAATGTTAATATTAAACATCCCAGACAAATCTGACTTCAAATGATACTGTAATACTTGAATATTAAAATTTGGGGGCTGGCCTACTAAATTATCACGATTTAATTGTATATGTATATAAATCCATCTGTCTATCCATCATGTGCTCAGTCATGTCCGACTCTCTTTCCAATCCCATGGACTGTAGTCCACACGCTCCTCTGTCCATGGGATTTCCCAAGTAAGAATACTGGAGTGAGTTGCCATTTCTTCTTCCAGGGGATCTTCCCAACCCTGGGACAGAACTCACATCTCCTGCGTCTCCTGCAATGCAGGCAGATTTTTTACCACTTGAGCCATCAAGGAAGCCCTGTATACATATGTATATCCGTGAGAGTGAGAAATGAGACATCTCATACCAGGCCAGAGAGAGGATGAATTGATTCAGTTTATCTTGGGGACAGTTTGGAACTAGATATCAAGAATCTCCAAATATTCATGCCCTTTGACCCAGTAATTCTACTTCCAACAATTCATCCTGAGAAAATAATCGTGATACGGTAGAGACTAAGTTAAAGAATATTCATTGCAACATTATTAATAGTAGCTAAAAAACTGAAAGCAAACTAAATTTCTAGCCACATCCTAAATTTCTAGGATGATAAAGTAAATTCCCATACAGGCAGATGACAGAATAGTTTGAAAGTGTTAGAAAAGGCATGGTACAAAACTACATACATACACACAGTATAGCATCTATTTTGCTAGAGCAAGTAATATCCATTTTGTTTGACAAAAACTACTACCAATGTTTACTATACATTTATTTTGTGTTCTAAGCACTATACCAAGCACTTGACTTATGTTCTTTCTTCAAAACAAACCTGTGGGTTACATAGTGTTACTATTATCTTTGCTTTGTGGAAATTAATATTGAAGCTTAGACAATGGAAATAGCTTTCTAAGACCAAGAAGGTAGTAAGCGGCAGAACTGGGATTCAAACCACACCTACATGATGACAGAAATTGTTGTCTTTAACAGTTAGTTATAGTATTTACATAAACATACAAAAAGACTAGAAGTTAATAACCCAATATATGTTATTATTTCTGAAGTTGTAATTGCTATTGTTTTCTCCTTCTTTAAACTTATTTTCCAAGATATCTAAAATGAACACCAATCTCTCTTACTATTGGAGAAAAAAGATACTAAAATTTGGTACTTCTCTTGTTGATCCTTTCTCCATTTACACAGGCACACATGCTCAGATGGTAAAGCATCTGCGTGCAATGCATGAGACCTGGGTTCAGTCCCTGGGTCAGGAAGATCCCCTGGAGAAGAAAACGGCAACCCACTCCAGTATTCTTGCCTGGGAAGTCTCATGGACAGAGGAGCCTGGCGGGCTACAGTCCATGGAGTCACAAAGAATGGGACATGACTGAAGAGACTAATATATACACATACACACAAATTTTCTTTAACCTTCAAAATTCTGTTATCACCATTCTCTGTGTCTGTGTCTCTGTGGGGTCAGAAGGACCCCACTAAAGGTAGGAGAATTCTACTCCCTGCTTTTGAAGGCCATATCAAATTTCCTTTTCTTGCCCAGTGGCCAATTACAGCTCCATTAGAGACCATTTCCTTGCAAGAAATGATACAGCCTTCAATCTTTGCACACTGAAAACAATCAGCTTTATAAACTGATGACTCATTTATAAAACAAATGAGTTTTATAAACTCATTCTTGTTTTCAAGCCTTATTTATAACTGCCCAGGATATGAGTGCATTTTTCTTCTATTCTACACCATCAACAGCAATAAGAGCTCAACACCTGGATGTTTGCTACAATTCTGGGGTTGATGAGGAGGAGAAGGATGTTACAGAAGGCCAGCAAAGCCATAGTTCCTTCTGCCACAATCAAGTTGCCTATAGCAACTTGAAAGCAAATAGATGGATACAGTGGGTGGGAGGGTGTCCCATTTATAGCCCTGATATTTCAGCAAAGATGAATAAGGTCTCATTTCTGCCCTGATGGAGCAAAGAATCTAGTGGGGGAGAAAGGCTAAAATTATAATGTGAGACCTGATTGGAAAAGGCTTTGACAAGGAGTTTTGATCTCATCCTTGGGATATGAAGAATCCTCAGAAGTTTTTAAGTCATGACATCATCTGACTTATAGAAGCAGTACTCTGATGAAACTGTAAAACAAAAAAAAAAAAATTGAGTGACATTCAAGAGACTATCATGAGACTGAGAATTAGCCAAAGAAGAACTTGTGCCAGTCTGAACCAGGGCAATGGGGATACTGATACATTTTGGATATTGACTCGACATGTCTCCCTAATCAGCTGAATTGGGAAGTGGCATGTGCAATGTAGCTCAGTGGGTAAAGAATCTGCCTGCAATATAGGAGACCTGGGTTCGATCCCTGGGTTGGGAAGATCCCCTGGAGAAGGAAATGGCAACCCACTCCAGTATTCTTGCCTGGAGAATCCCATGGACAGAGGAGCCTGGTAGGCTACAGTCCCTGCGGTCGCAAGAGTCGGACAAGACTTAGCGACTAAATCATCATTATCATCATCGTGTACAATGAGGGAGCAGGAAAAATAATAGTGACCTTTCAAGTTTGGGGCTTGAATGATTAGTGGATGGTGACACCATTCACCAAGACAGGGAACACAGACAGAGGATTCTTCAGTTGTTTTTAGAAATGCTAAGTTTGATGTATCTAAAGGACAAATCATCAAGGTTTTTAGAAGAGTGGGGAACGTGGGTGTAGACTTCATGAGGGTCATTAGCATGGCATTTGTTCTGATTCTGTCATACTTATATGAATTCCAATAAGTGCCGAAGGGATTGGGTTGTCCTTCTGAATGAGAAGAAGAAGCCAAAGTAGGTTTTTGAGTATGCAACCCTTTACATTTTCCATCCTCTTACCCTAATATGCTGGTGTAACCTGCTGTGGTTTTCTTAATTTTTATTTTTACTTTATTTTACTGTACAATACTGTATTGGTTTTGCCATACCTTGACATGAATCAGCCACGGGTGTACATGAGTTCCCAATCTTGAACCGCCTCCCAACTCCCACCCCATATCATCTCTCTGGATCATCCCTGTGCACCAGCCCCAAGCATCCTGTATCCTGTATTGAACATAGACTGGCGATTTGTTTCTTACATGATAGTATACGTTTCAATGCCATTCTCCCAAATCATCCCACCCTCTCCCTCTCCCTCAGAGTCCAAAAGTCCTTTCTAAACATCTGTGTCTCTTTTGCTGTCTCACATACAGGGTTATCATTACCATCTTTCTAAATTCCATATATATGTGTTCGTATACTGTATTGGTGTTTTTCTTTCTGGCTTACTTCACTCTGTATAATAGGCTCCAGTTTCATCCTCATTAGAACTGATTCAAATGTATTCTTTTTAACGGCTGAGTAATACTCCATTGTGTATATGTACCACAGCTTTCTTATCCAATCATCTGCTGATGGACATCTAGGTTGTTTCCATGTCCTGGCTATTATAAACAGTGCTGCGATGAACATTGGGGTACACGTGTCTCTTCTGATTCTGGTTTCCTCGGTGTGTATGCCCAGCAGTGGGATTGCTGGGTTATAAGGCAGTTCTATTTGCAATTTTTAAAGGAATCTCCACACTGTTCTCCATAGTGGCTGTACTAGTTTGCATTCCCACCAACAGTGTAAGAGGGTTCCCTTTTCTCCACACCCTCTCCAGCATTTATTGCTTGCAGCCTGCTCTGGTTTTCTAATTGTTTATGTAATTGTCTGTAAGCCCCTTGAGGGCATTGATTATTTATAATGAAGTTTTTGAATGGATTAATGGCTGCATGGAATGAGGAAATGGGAAACATAAATAGATTATATAGTCTTTTCTTCCAAAAGTTGTTAACTCTAGAAGTAGCAAACAGAGCAAGTGAAACCTGCAGGCCCCTTCCCAGGGAACTCTTCACAGTCTCACTAGATCACAGCTTCCTCCTTGAGCCCAGGTTTCACCCTCTTTCTAACTCCTCCTAAACCAACCTATCACCAAACCGTGGTATAAGCTCAGACTAGCATCTTCTCCGGAGAAGGCACTGGCGAACCACTCCAGTACTCTTGCCTGGAGAATCCCAGGGACAGCGGAGCCTGGTTGGCTGCCATCTATAGGGTCACACAGAGTCGGACATGACTGAAGTGACTTAGCAGCAGTAGCAGCAGCAGAATCTTCTCCCATCGGTATTGCTACCACAACATCCCAATGGTTCCTCTCCAATTCTGCATCCTCAAGTTATTACCAATACTTCAGCCAGTACAGCATTTGTACACTATAAGTCTGATCATGCCATCACCTTGTTCAAAACATTTTAATGGCTCATATTGTAATCAGGGTTAAGAGCCAAACTCCTTAGGTTTATAATAAGGTTTGTTGTCCAAATTCCTTCTGCTTACCTCTCTGGAGGCTTTCCCTTCATACCAACTTGCCTCTTTGTTCTTTGCCCACTCTTCACGCACGCTTGTTAGCCATGCTAAACTACATCCGGTCCCATGTGCCTTCTCTTTTCTGGCCTCAGGACTTTTGCATGTGCTGTTCCCACAGCCTGGAGCTCTGCACCTTTCCTTTTGCCCTCTCAATCTGACTAGCTGCAATTTAGCTTTTGGATCTCTGCTCAGTTGTCCCCACTGCCTGCAGAAAGCTTACCCTGACATCTGATACCAAACCTTGGTTCAGTTTAGTTCAGTTCAGTTCAGTCGCTCAGTCGTGTCCGACTCTTTGAGACCCCATGAATCGCAGCACGCCAGGCCTCCCTGTCCATCACCATCTCTCGGAGTTCATTCAGCCTCACGTCCATCGAGTCAGTGATGCCATCCAGCCATCTCATCCTCGGTTGTCCCCTTCTCCTCCTGCCCCCAATCCCTCCCAGCATCAAAGTCTTTTCCAATCAGTCAACTCTTCGCATGAGGTGGCCAAAGTACTGGAGCTTCAGCTTTAGCATCATTCCTTCCAAAGAAATCCCAGGGCTGATCTCCTTCAGAATGGACTGGTTGGATCTCCTTGCAGTCCAAGGGACTTTCAAGAGTCTTCTCCAACACCACAGTTCAAAAGCATCAATTCTTCAGTGCTCAGCCTTCTTCACAGTCCAACTCTCACATCCATACATGACCATAGGAAAAACCATAGCCTTGACTAGACGGACCTTAGTCGGCAAAGTAACGTCTCTACTTTTATGCCTATTTATGGCACACACATTTCTCTCCTAGCAGCAGCTACCAAACAGCACCATCGTCTGTAGATCTTTCCTCCTCAGAGGTTTGTAAGCTTTTTCCTTTGCTGTTACCATCATCTAAGGCAGAGCATGGCACATAATAAACCTTTTGCAAACATATGGTGGATGAGCAAATGTCCCACAGGGATGGGGAAAACATGAACATGTAGTCTGGCAAAACAAGCTTCATACTTTCTCTATATCCTGTCTGGGTTGAGACACCAGATGAGGTCAGTGTTTAATCAATTGGTCCACTAAGTGCCGTTAAACTATAGCTTCTCATGCAGAGTCAGAGATGAAAGAAAACTGAAGTTGAAATTTTCCTCAGAAAAAGAGCAAGCACTGATATTTCAAAGAGAAGATGCTCAGATGAAACATACCCATCTCCTGGTTGTCCTGGCAGGTGGGATGTTATTAGCATCCCTGATAAGTAATGAGATGAAGATGGAGCCCAAAGCACTTCCTCTTCTCTCTCCTTATCTCTTTCTCTCACCATCTCCCGCCCTCCCCTCTCTCTTTCTCTTTCTGCCCCCACCCACCCATCATCTTCCACTCTCTCTCTTTTTCTCCCCTCCATCCCCTTTGCTTCAGCAACAATCTTAAGACAAGGGGAGTGCAATTACACAGTGCCTGTTTAAAATTTAAGAAGACAAAAATGAGTTGAGGGTTTTTTTTTCCTTTTTGCAGGAAACAAATTAGCCCACAGTAGACTTGTGCCTGCAAGCAGCCCATTTAATTTGGTTATTTCCTACACCTTGAGGCTAGTTTTTCCCCACTAATTCTGTCAGTCTTTTTCCATATCAGGGCTTATCTCTTCACTGTACCCAGAATCATGTGACATAGCGAGAGTCCTAGCTGTATTTTATCTATTTAATCATTCCACCACCTTATTCCAGAAAGAATCTAAGGTGATGAGTCATTTTTGTAACCACAATCTCTCCTTTAAATTAATGCCCAATGGTGTCTAGCAGTGTTTACCAAAGTTTCAAGCCCACATCATTAAGCATATAGCTAAAAATCTATTCACAAAGTTCATGTGTCCCAATACAGTTGGGATAACGAGTCCATAAGCCCCCAAAATGACCAGACCAGGAGTGGTCTGCCACTGGCTGTCCAATCGCAGAAGATCCCTTTGCACTGTATCCAGTTTGAACTTGAGGAAGAATTTGGATCTTCACCCTAAACTCAGGCCCATGTGCCTGGCTTCCTGCTGGAAATTGTCATTTGATGACTCTGCAGGGATCTCAAGTTTGAGATGCCTAAAGTTGAGCTCACTGTCTTACTTGGAGCATAGTGCGGTGGTCAGCCACACAGAATCTGCTGCCAGGCTGTCTGAGTTCAGATCCTGATGCTATCAATCAACAGCTGCAAGTGGGCAAATTACTTAACCCCGTGCCTCCCTCTCTTCACCTATGAAATGTGGATAATACAGTGCCTTCCCCACAGGGCTCTTGTTGTTGTTTAGTTGCCAAGTTGTGTCCAAGCCAGGGATCAAACCCATGTCTCCTGCATTGGCAGGTTGCTTCTTAACACTGAGCCACCTGGGAAGCCTTTACTAGGGCTCTTACTAGGGATAAACCAGTTAATATGCATCAAGTGCTTAGAATACTTAGAATGGCACATTCAGCGTCTCTTGTCTGGTGGTGTTGCTCTTGTGGTCAGTTCTCTCCTTGGTGAACCATGTCAGCATCCACCAATTCTCCAGAAAGTGAGTCAACTCCAGGCTCTTCCTAGTCCCTCACTTCACCTAAAACGGGTCTCCCAAGCCTCGCTAACTTTACATTCCCGAGATTCTCCCAAGCCCACCTGCTTCTGTTCACCGACAGGGTGGGACATTGCTTTGGTTCAAGGTTTCTTGCTATCTCACTTGGATGCATGTGACGGCCTTCTAACCCATCTCAGCACCTCCGGTGTTGCCCCCTCCACAAAACTCCACACACAGATGCAGTCGTGCCACTTCCCTGCTTCAGCCCTTTAGTGCTTCTCTGGGGAAGGTCGCTTCCCTCGATGAATGACTCCAGTGCCTTTAATGTCAGCCTGCATCCCCCTTGTCTCCTTGCCTACCCTCCCAGGAGCCACCCCGTCTCCAGCCACACGAATCATCAGGAGATGCCTTGCTGTCTTGTCTCTGGACTTTGAACAAGCCATTTTCTCTTGTCAATAATTCATTCTCTGCCTTCTTCACTGGGCAAGTCATGGTGGTTTCTTCCTAGGCTCAGCTCTCCTCGAAGCTACGCAGTGCCTTGTGTATGCCTCACCACACTACACTGCATTTCTCTCTTCCCTTGGGTATCTATTCTACTCCATTATTTCCTTGATGAAGTGTGGACATGGTTATTGGCTAAGAACTCTGAAACATTCTACCAGGTTCGAATCCTGGCTCCTATCACTTTCTGGCCATATAACTTTGGGTGAGTGACCTAGCCTCTGTACCTCCACCTTCTCATCTAGCAGGGTAATAAAAAGACCATTCCTGGTACATAGGAAGATATAAATAAATGGAAGTTATTCTAAACCCTGTCTTATTATTAATTGGGACCTCAAACAACTTTAATAGGTTTTAAGATAAAAGGACACCACGCCCTGACTTGACTCTGTCTCCACTGCTCATCACTGGGCAGCTGGTCATTGCAGAGCATATAGACCATCCTGCTACCGCTTCCCCAGCAGTGTAGCCTCCTTTGGAGAGGGTTGATTCCCAGGATCCTGGGTGGCTTGGTGCAGAAGGAAGAGCATGCACTTTGGGACGAGGGTCTTGAGTCTGCCACCATAAAACCTGTAGTACTTCAGAAAAACTGCTTAATTTCTCTGTTTCCTCATGTATGAAATGGAAAAGCATACCTACTTTTCAATGCAACGTATAAACCAAGTAGCTCTGTGCTGGCATGTAGGAAACAGCATCTATTATGGTTTTTTATGACCCAGAGAGATGTTATGGGGAGGGAGGTGGGAGGGGGGTTCATGTTTGGGAACGCATGTAAGAATTAAAGATTTTAAAATTTAAAAAAAATAAAAAATAAAAAAAGACCTTTCCTCAGCACTACTGCAAAATCATTCTAACTAATCAAAACACGCAATTTTCTTACAGAAGAAGGTATGATTGAAAATGTTAATAGACATAATGTTAATAGAGAGGGATATACGGTCAGTAAAGAGAGCTTCAGGTATGGATTGGAGATGAGGAATTTATGTGAAATAAATCCTTTATGATATTTTTTTGATTCTCTGAAAGTGAGATCCTGGCAAGTACAATCTGAAACAAGGAGTGTTGAATAAACAATGTTATTTGAAGCCTGCTCTGGTAGCAGTCTTTGATCCATGCTGGGCCTTCTGCATATGGTAGGTGGCCTTCATAAGTCAGTTCAGCCACTCAGTCATGTCTGACTCTTTGCAACCCCATGGACTGCAGCACGCCAGGCTTCCCTGTCCATCACTAACTCCCGGAGCTTCACTTTCTGCCATAAGGGTGGTGTCATCTGCATATCTAAGGTTGTTGATATTTCTCCTGGCAATCTTTATTCCGGTTTGTGCTTCATCCAGCCCAGCATTTTGCATGATGTACTGAGCATAGAAGTTAAACAAACAGGGTGACAATACACAACCTTGACATACTCCTTTCTCAGTTTGGAACCAGTCTGTGGTTCCATGTCTGATTCTAACTGTTGCTTCTTGACTTGAATACGTATTTCTCAGGAGACAGTTAAAGTGGTCTGGTATTCCCATCTCTTGAAGAATTTTCCACAGTTCGTTGTGATCCACACAGTCGGAAGTAGATGCTTTCCTGGTATTCTCTTGCTTTTTTGATTATCCAATAGATGCTGGCAATTTGATCTCTGGTTCCTTTGCCTTTTCTAAATCCAGTTTGAACATCTGGAAGTTCACAGTTCACATACTGTTGAAGCCTGGCTTGGAGAATTTTGAGCATTACTTTGTTAGCATGTGAGATAAGTGTTCCAGTTCCAGTTCAGTTGCTCAGTTGTGTCCGACTCTTTGCAACCCCATGAACTGCAGCACACCAGGCCTCCCTGTCCATCACCAACTCCTGGAGTTCACCCAAACCCATGTCCATTGAGTTGGTGATGCCATCTAACCATCTCATTTTCTGTTGTCCCCTTTTCCTCCTGCCCTCAATCTTTCCCAGCACCAGGGTCTTTTCCAGTGAGTCAGCTCTTCGCATCGGGTGGCCAAAGTATTGGAGTTTCAGCTTCAACATCAGTCCTTCCAATGAATATTCAGGGCTGATCTCCTTTAGGATGGACTGGTTGGATCTCCTTGAAGTCCAAGGGACTCTAGAGAGTCTTCTCCAACACCACAGTTCAAAAGCATCAATTCTTTGGCGCTCAGCTTTTTTTATAGCTCAACTCTCACATCCATACATGACTGCTGGAAAAACTATAGCTTTGACTAGATGGACCTTTGTCAGCAAAGTAATGTGTCTGCTTTTTAATAAGCTGTCTAGGTTGATCACAGCCTTTCTTTCAAGGAGCAAGCATCTTTTAATTTCATGGCTGCAGTCACCATCTATAGTGACTTAGGAGCCTCCCCAAATAAAGTCTCCATTGTTTTCCCATCTATTTGCCATGAAGTGATGGGACCAGATGCCATGATCTTAGTTTTTTTAATGTTGAGTCTTAAGCCAGCTTTTTCACTCTCCTCTTTCACTTTCATCAAGAGGCTCTTTAGTTCTTCTTCACTTTCTGCCATAAGGGTGGGGTATCTGCATATCTGAGGTTATGGATATTTCTCCCTGCAATCTTGATTCCAGTTTTTGCTTCCTCCAGCCCAGCATTTCACATGATGTACTCTGCATAGAAGTTAAATAAGCAGGGTGACAACATACAGCCTTGATGTACTCCTTTTCCTATTTGGAACCAGTCTGTTGTTCCATGTCCAGTTCCAACTGTTGCTTCCTGACCTGCATACAGGATTCTCAAGAGTGTATGTGGGCCTATGCATATGTGGGCTTCACACATATGTACTTGATTCCTACACAGATTTTTATTCCCTGTCCCAGATTGGCCAAATGGATTGGTCCTCTGCTCTACCCCCAATGCCTAGTCCAGTTTCTAGTACATCTATAAAATGAGGTGAATTAGTCCAGGGGATCTCCAAGTCTTTCCAGGATGAAAATGTATTTAAAGCCAGGCATATTTAGTACATCCACTACATCATATAGTATTGCTTTTGAATTACTAATATAATGTATCCTAACAGTTCCATTGTGGAAACTAAAGTGCAGGGCACTTCTTTAGCTTGAAAATCTTTTTCTAGATTACTCTTCCAAAATTAATATATAGCGTAAGCCCAAAGTCCCTGTTCATCTATATTTAAAATGGCCACAAATTTGTGTGTACTTTAACAAATAAGATAAGAACTGTAAATGACATCTATAAGCAACTAGGGGATATTTTCAACATTTATTGTGACATAAAGAATAAGAACTGTGCTATATTCATGTGAGGAGATTCACTGGTAACTTATCTTGCATGAGAGATGCATAGTAATGCGGGGCAGATTCTGCACATAAAAGTAATACATTAGGTATTTAGAATTTCTAGGAAATTGTAATAAGAAACCAAGCAATCAGTAACATAAAAGCACTTTTTCATAGTAACTGTGATTTCAACTCAGAGGTGAAATGAGGTAAAATTAAAGATGTTGAGAAACAAAGTCTCCTCCATTTCTTCTTGGCTCTACCACCTTGCAAATCTTTACTCATCTTCCCTCTCAATAGAGGTAGAGTTCTCCTCTCAAAAGCCAGTTTCTCTCCCCTGTGCTACTTTTTGCTTTGCTCTATTACGGATACATGCCTAATCCCAGAATTGTCTCTGTGTCCTGTTCATGCATCCTCAATCTTTCCCTTCCCCTGATTCCTCCCTTCTTTTCTCTAAACACACACAGAGTTATGCTGTAGAATAATTTGCTCAGTCATAAAGCAATTTTTATTAAAAGTCCTTCTATTTAATACATGTGCTTGCTCAGTGGCTCAGGCAAGTCTGACTCTTTGCAGCCCCGTGGACTGTAGCCCACCAGGCTCCTCTGTCCATGTAATTTCCTAGTCAAGAATACTGGAATGGGTTGCCATTTCCTCTTCCAGGGGATCTTCCCAACCCAGGGATGGAATCCACTTCTCTTGAGTCTCCTGTGCTGACAGGCAGATTCTTTACCACTCGTACCACCTGAGAAACCCCAGGGGGCTATTTAATACAGATATCTTTAAATTGCTATCTCCATCACCTCTCCACTGTTTAATTTCTTAGCCTCCTAAAAATCATTCCCTCCCAGACAACTGTAGAGTGCTCTCAGTACTACCTTCCTTTCCCTCCATCACAGAATCTGCAAAATGGTACCAAAGAATAACCAAATGAACAGGTGTGAAGCCTTGGAGTCATCTTGGGCCTCTTCTCTGAATTATAGTTTCAAATATCTCAGTGTCTACTCAATATTGGCACTTGGATGTAATGCCAGTCACAACTCCTGCAGGTAAAAGACAGCACACTGAAAGGATCCCTGAAGGGCATTTGATGAATAGACTCTAAGGAAGAGTGGGAAACATTTGGGGAACCAACAGGAGATGATGGAGCCCTCCAGGGAATCGGCGAAACAAGGAGCCATCATCACATCTAGGTTTAAACAGTGTTGCAAGTTGAACTGTGTCCCCCCTCAAAAAAATTCACATTGAAGTTCTAACCCCCTGTTATTCAGACTGTGACAGCATTTATAGATAGAGTCTTTATGGAAGTGATTTAGCTAAAATGAGGTCATTGGAATGAGCCCTAATTTAATATGCCTAAGGTCCTTGTAAGAGGACATCACGTACATATAGAGGAAAGGGGATGTAAAGAAACAAAGAGAAAATGTCCAGCACAAGCTGAGGTGTGGGGCCTAGGACAGACCCTTCCCTCATTTGCGATCAAGAGGAACCAACCCTGCTGATGCTTTGATGTTGAACTTCTGGCCTCCAGAAGTATGAGAAGTATGTGCCAGTTGTTTAAGTCACTCAGAGTGTCTCCAGAGCAGAGAGTCTCTCTCCTTGTGTCTCCTAGGGAAATTCTCTTCCATGACAGAAAAATACATACAAAAACATGTATTGGTTTACCCCCAAATTAAAATATAGGGTTACTGATTCTTATGTATATATAAATGAGGAATTCTTATTGTTACAGAGTCAAACAAATCAGAAAATGATAAGGAAGAAAGTTTAAAAAAATGATTGTTTAAGTTCTACCACTCTGAGATATTCATTATTAACGTTTCTGTGACTATGATTTCATACACGTTTTAGGCTCAGATGGATAGTTACATATAAAATTTTATACAAATGTGTCCATATTATACATGCCTTTTAAAGAAGTCCTCAATACCTGTCCCCTTGTCTTCAATCTTTCTGTTTATTCACCTGTCCTTTCCCTTTCTCCTGACTCCATACTTCTCCTCACCCCAGGTCTAGGAACCAACATTAAAACTTTATCTTATAGTCTTCCATACTTCTTTCCAGGCTCATAAGCCATGTGTGAATATTTAAGTACAAATATTAGTCTTTGGGGAAACAGAATAAAAATTAAGACTCGCTTCAAAAGATACTGCTTACCCTTATCTTCTCTTAATTTTTCTTCTAAAAATTTTCTGCCTTTTATTTTCTATTTAAATTTTTAATATAATTGGGATTTATTTTTACATGTGATGAGAGATAAGAGTATAATTTTAGTTTTCTTCTAGATGGAAAGCAAGTTATGCCAGTATTTTTATTAAATCGGTTATTTTTTCCCCTGAAGTTGAAACATCACCTTTGGCATATGTCAACTTCCCGTAGTTACTAAGATCTATTTCTTGAATTTCCATTCTATTTCATTGGTCTTTTATTTTGGTACCATATTGCTTTAATTGAAAGGTCTCTATAGTATGATTTAATCTCTAGTAAAACATCACTGCTTTTATTAATTTTGATTATTCTCAGACATTTAATCTTCCATGTGTTGCTTTTCTCAAATTATTCTCTTTTTTTTTTTGAGTTTTATATATTAATTTTATTTTTTTTTATTTTTTATTTTTTTTTAATTTTAAAATCTTGAATTCTTACATGCGTTCCCAAACATGAACCCCCCTCCCACCTCCCTCCCCATAACATCTCTCTGGGTCATCCCCATGCACCAGCTCCAAGCATGCTGTATCCTGCATCAGACATAGACTGGCAATTCAATTCTTATTTTGAGATAGATTTAATGCAGTTGTAAGACATGACAGAGAAAGGCCATGATTCCTCAGTAGTAACATATTGAAAAACTATAGTACAATAGCACAATCAGGATACTGACATTGATATAGTCAAAAAGTACATTTCTATCACCACAAAGATCCCTGTATTTACCTTTGAATGTCAAATTCACTCTTCTCCTACCCTTTATCCATTCTTGACTTCTGGCAAACACTTATCTGTTCTCCATTTCTATAATTTTATAATTTCAAGAATGTTATATAAATGAAATCATGTAGTATATAACCTTTGGGAATTGACTTTTTCCACTCAGCATAATTCCCTTGAGATTCATCCAAGTCGTTGGTGTATCAGTGTTTTCTTTCTTATTATTGCTGAGTAGTATTCCATGATATCAATATATCATAATTTGTTTAACCATTCACTCATTGAAGAACACTTGGATCATTTCCAGTTTGGGGCTATTACAAATAAAGTTAATTTGAACATTCACAGTCAGGTTTCTGCATGAACATGTTTCCATTTTCTTGAATAAATGGCCAAGAGTATAACTGCCAAGTTGAAGTCATACACTAGTTACACATTTAGCTTTCTAATAAAAGGCCAAACCTTTTCCAGTGTGGATATACCATTCTATATGCTCACGAGTAATGTAGGAGTGATCCAGTTTCTTCCATTCTATTTCACCGGCATTTGGTGCTGTCATTATTTGTTATTATAAGCATTTGGACAGGTGTGTAGTGATATCTCATTACGGTTTTAATTTGCATTTCCCAAATGACTTGTGATGTTTAACATCTTTTCATGTGCTTATTTCCATCTGTATATCCTCTTCAGTGAAATGTCTGTGCATGTCTTTTGTCCACTTTCTAGCTGCATTTTTTTTTTTTACTATTAAGTTTTGAGAGGTCTTTATTTATTCAAGACAATGTTTCTTTGTTAGCTAATGTGGTTTACAAACATTTTACCCCACTGCAGAACTTGTTTTCTCATCTTCTTTAAAGGGTTACTCACAGGACAAAAGTTTCCAATTTTGATGAAATAAAATTTACTGTTTCTTTATGGACTGTGCTTTTGGTATCAAATATATAAACTCTTTGCTTAGCCTTAGCTTCCCTGGCGGCTCAGATTAGATAAAGAATCTGCCTGCAATGTGGGAGACCTGGGTTTGATCCCTGGGTCGGGAAGATCCCCTGGAGAAGGAATGGCAACCCACTCCAGTACTTTTGCCTGGAAGATTTCATGGACGGAGGAGCCTGGGTCACAAAGAGTTGGACACGACTGAGCGACTTCACTTTTTTTTTTCTTTCTTTGCCTAGCCTTAGATCCTAAAGATTTTCTGTTTGTTCGTTTTTTTTCTTAAAAGTTTTATATTTTAGCATTTTATTTAAGTCTGTGATCCATTTTGAATTAGTTTTTGTATAAAGTGTGAGGCTGAAGTTGAGGTTCACTTTTTTGCCTGAGGATATCCAGCAGCTCCTGCATTATTATTGAAAAAGCTATTTTCTTCCATCAAATTGCTTTTGCGCTTCTGTCAAAAATCAGTTAGGCATTTTAGTGTGGAGATATTTCTGGTTTCTCTGTTCTATACCCATTGATCTCTGTGTCTAACCCTTTCAATACTATACAGTCTTGATTACTGTAGTTACATACTCTTGAAATCATGGAAGCTGACTTCTACTTTTCATTTTCAAAAATGTTTTTACTATTTTAATTTATTTTTCTTTCCACATGTACTTTAGAATAATATTGCCTATATCTAGGGAAAATATTGCATTAAGCCTGCTTATTGATCTGGGGATACCTGGCATCATTACTATGTTGAATTTTTCAATTCATGAATATATGTCTCTCCATATACTACTTGGATTTTCTTTGATGTCTTCCAACAATGTTTTATAGTTTTCATCACACATTCTATATATTTGTTTTAGATTTGTATCTCAGCATGTAATATTTTAAGTGACTCTAAATGATCTTTTTAATTTCAGTGTCCACATATTAATTGCTAGTATATTGAATTGCAGTTGACTTTTATATGTTTATCCCATATCTTATAACCTTGCTGAATTTACTTTATGGTTCTTTAGGTTTTTATATATACTCCTTGGGATTTTTCTATTAAAACACTCATGTCATCTACAAATAGGGATGGTTCTTTCTTTTTGATATGTATCTTTCATTTCCTTATCTTGCCTTACTGTCCTGGCCAGAACTTCTCCAGTGCTATATTGGAGAGCGGTCATTCTCCTCTTGTTACCAGTTTTACAGGGAAAGCATTGAGTCTTACCATAAGCATAATGTTAACTGTAGGGCTTTCTGGTAAAGGTTCTTGGTCAAGTTAAGCAAGTTTCTCTTTATTTCTCTTTTTCAAAGAGGTTTTTCATTTTGTATATTTTTAATGAATGGGTATTAGATTTCACCAAGTGGCCATGTAGGGAGACTTGACAGTCTAGTTACCTCTGGCCAAATTCCAGGCAATGTCTCCAGGGGTCCCAAGAGACACAAAGATGTGAAAATCTGGAATAGAAAGGAAAAGGGTCAACTGGAGACAGTTGCTACAATATAGAAATCAATCAATAGACTTTCACTTCTTTGAGCATTTCTATAATAAAAGTTCACTTGCTTTTCAAAGGCAGGGTTCTAGCTTCTTTTCTTTCTTACATTTTCTCTATGTCTTTCAATGAAATGATCAGAAACTTATGGTTTGAACTGTTAAGCAAAGAACCTTCTGCCAAGGCCTTGTGTGGGTAGTGTCTAGTTCAACTCTCTTCCAGAGATAGAAAATGAAACCCCATGTATCTGTTCCCTAGAATATAAAAACCACTACTTCACTGCTAGTCTTGTCACTAGGAAAGTGTTAATTGGTATTAGTTGAAGGCAGATTATCTTGGCCTCTGTTAATATTGTGTCCCTGTTCTTTTCTGCCATAGAAAAAGCACTGTTATAATTGACAGGCAGCAACAGCTTCCTAGGTAGGGATAAGAGAAGTATTGCTAATTTGATCAGTGTCTCACTTGCTTTGTTCTTCATTATACTGAAGGAGAAAGTCAAAGCTTCAGGGAGATTGCAGGGGGAAAGAAGTGATCCTGGCCCCAGCTGTTACCTAGGAACCCAAGCAATCCTGGAGGGCAAAAGACAGTCCTTACCAAAAACCTCAACGTAAAGTGGAATCATTCCTTCCATGTGATAAAAAGATTTTTTTCCAAATTCTTTCCTTCCTTCACTCATACAAATATTACTGAGCAGCCAAGACAGGTACTGGAGACAGGGCTCCCCTCTTCAGATAACTTATATCCTGGTGAGGAAGGCAAATGTATGACCTAATTTCAATTATTAATAAGAGTCACAAAGAAATGCAATGCAGAGAGGGTGACAGTGATGGGACAGGCATGCTATTTTAGATAGAGTGGCCTCTCAGAGGGCTGACATTTGAGCAGAGACCCAAATGAAGTGAGGAAACAAGCAATGCAAAGTTCTAGGGGCAGAGATTCTATGATGAATTACAAAGGCCATGAGGCAGGATAATGCTGGGTGTGTTTGCAAATCAGCAAGGACTTCCCAGGCAGTGCTAGTGGTAAAGAATCTGCCTCTTAATGCAGGAGACCCTAGAGATTTGGGTTCAGCCCCTGGGTCGGGAATATCACCTGAAATAGGAAAAGACACCCTACTCCAATATTCTTGCCTGGAAAATTCCATGGGCAGTGTATCCTGGTGGGCTACAGTCCACGGGGCCACAAAGAATCGAAAGCAACTGAGCACACACACACAAGGCCAGTGCAATACCCATCTTATACCAGGCAAGAGGGCCCCATCCCTCAACCCCGTCCTCAGCCTCTGTTTCAGAAAGCTTTACATATCACACATATGCACGCATATCCCCAGAAATGACAACTATGTGGATCACCAGCTTCACACAGAAGCTGGTGATCTGCTCTGGTTACCACAGCACAACCTGTAATTTTAAACAGTTTCCCTCATTATTTGCTCTACCCAGGTTCCAGACAATTGTTTCTCCATATCTTTGGCTCTGCGTCCTTAAAGCAAAAAGCAACTGTGTCCAACTGCAAAGGTTTGAGTTTTGCTGAGCTGACATAGCCTTAGTCAGACTACAGTGAGTGAGGGTTTTGAGACATGGGAACACTTTGGCTTACAAAAAAGACAAATCAATTAACTTTTAAATCCTTTTTCTCAGAAAACATGAACACAGTTGATGCTTGCATAATGAAGGTTGTTCTCCATAGCACAAAGTATCCATTTCCTTGTTTCTCTTCCCATGCCATTTCCTGGCTCTTGCAGTGTGTACAAATTTGGGTAGTATTTGCAGGTTATATATGGACACTGGGAACATCCCTCAACATTAATCAATACATATTTTTCCTAAATTTGTAGACATGTAGGCTCAGATGTTGACAGGTATGAAGTATCATACTGAGACAACTAGATCCAGAGGTTTGCACATTATAAAATATTGAATGGTAGTTAATTTTCAAAAAATTAAGTAAAAATAGCTTTAAAAGTTAAATAAAATTTCAACTTTACTAATTTCATTCAAAACATTGATAGTCATTAATTACAATTTGTATTTGCCTTTTAACCTAATAGATAATCTGACTATTTTAGAAGAAAACTAAACTTTGAAAACATAAAAATCTTAATCTTTTAATTATGTCTTTATTAAACACCCAGATATACACAATGATAATTAAATTCAGATGTCTAATATCTTATAGAACTTAAGTTATATAAATCCATAAACCACAGCTTCACACTTTTTTTTTTTTGCCTTTGTCATTAGAAAGGTATGTTTGCCAAAATAGGAGAACATAATATATTTTAATAGTTTATTAGCTTGATTTAAAATTTTAATATTTAGAAATATGGAATGTGGTCCTCAATTTTTACCTCTTGCCTGGTCCCGCAAATGTTAGGAATGTGTCTGGGCCAATGAACCTAGAGCTGGGGCTGATTCACATAAGGCCCAGTAGGCCATGGTAAGGAGTTGGGATTGATTCCAAGTTGGATGGGAAGTCATTAGATGTTTGTGATCTGGGTAGCAACAAATTGGAAGTTCATCTCTACTGTGTAGGACCAATTCAACATTGATTTTTTTTGAAAAGAAATATATTAAGCAAAGGATTTTTGAACACCTCCACTTCACTCTTGACTATAAACATGAAAACTGTCATTAAATGTCCTAGGAATTCCAAAACCATCAACTAATATTACCACATTCAAGGAGGAGTCTGGTTAATCCAACACATGAGACTAGGTTGAACTGCAGCAGAGCCTGTTTGTTTAAGAAGAAATTTCCCTGGTACACAGTTTCTTTTGGGGAGGCCTTGACTTTGCTCACGCAAACAAACAACAGATAGAACATACTGGTTTTCCAGGATGATTCCATTCTATTAGGTTGGTGCAAAAGTAACTGCGGTTTTACACTGTTGAACTTTGCTGTTTGATGTTGGAATATATTCTTGAATAAATGTGGTTATGTTATACACAATTTTAATGTGCATTTCTCCCTTTTTTTGCTAATGATTTATTACTTGCTATGTATTTTATATTTATTTTAGACTACGGAAATGATGTTAGACAAAAAGCAAATTCAAGCGATTTTCTTATTCGAGTTCAAAATGGGTTGCAAAGCAGACAAGAAAACTTGTAACATCAATGCATTTGGCCCAGGAACTGGTAATGAATATACAGTACAGTGATGGTTCAAGAAGTTTTGAAAAAAGAGACAAGAGCCTTAAAGATGAGCACACAGTGGCCAGCCATCGGAAGCTGACAACCACCAGCTGAGAGCATCATCGAAGCTGACCCTCTTACAACTACACAAGAAGTTGCTGAAGAACCCAGTGTTGGCCATTCTACAATCATCTGGCATTTGAAGCAAATTGGAAAGGTGAAAAAGCTTGATAGGTAGGTGCCTTGTGAGCTGACCGAAAAAAAAAAAAAAATCATCATTTTGTAGTGTCATCTTCTCTTAACGTATGCAACAATGCCAAACCATTTTCCGATCAGACTGCGACATGACGAAAAGTGGATTTTATACAACAACCGCACGACTGGTGATGACCAGCTGAGTGGCTGAACTGAGCAGAGGTTCCAAAGCACTTCCCAAAGCCAAATTTGCATGGGAAAAAGGCCATGCTCCCTGTTTAGTGGTCTGCTGTCGGTCTGATCCACTACAGCTTCTGAATCCTGGCGAAACCATTACATCTGAGAAGTAAACTCAGGAAATTGATGAGATCCACCCCAAACTGCAATGTCTGCAGCCAGCATTCATCAAGAGGGAGGGCCCAATTCTTCATGACAACACCCAACTGCATGTGGCACAACCAACACTTCTAAGTTGAATGAATTGGGCTACAAAGTTTTGCCTCATTCACCATAGTCTCCTGACCAACTGACTTCAAGACCACCATTCTTGACCACTGCTTCAAGAATCTCAACTTTTTGCTAAGAAAATGCATCCACAATCAGCAGAAAATGCTTTCCAAGAGTTCATCGAATCCCAAGGCATGGAGTTTTACACTACAGGAATAAACAAGCTTATTTCTCATTGGCTATTGGCAAACATGTGTTGATTGTAGTGGTTCTTATTTTGATTAATAAAGACTATGTTTGAGCCTAGTTAGAATGATTTAAAATTCACACTCCAAAACTGCAATTATGTTTGGTTTGTACCAACCTAATATATTCAGACAGTATGTTCTCTACAATCAGACTGTCTGCTCTGAATCTTGGCTCTTCCACTTTCTAGCTGTGTGACCTTGAACAATTTACTTGACTCCTCTCTATCTCTAAGGAGGTTAATTATAGGATTGTTGTGAAGATCAAACAAAATAAACTATACACACAATTTAGGACAGAGCCGAGCATATAGTAAGCACTTAAAAATACTAGTTATTTATCATTATTTCCAACTTCTTGGCTATCCAGTGATAAGACTGAAAAGGCCACATTTCAATTCTGTGAGTTTTTTTTTAATTGAGCAATTTATGAAGAAATGGGCTTTTCACAACAGGCAGTATTCAGGCAGGGGCTGCATAATTATCTTTGTGGAAGATTGTAAAAGTAAGCACAGCCTAAGAAGGAAATTGAATTTCATGAGCTCTCTTTCAGTGTCAAGATTCTATGTTTCTTACTATGAATTCAGCTTCCTAAGGGTGCTACAGCCTCTCAGAGCTTATAATCTCATAGGAAAGATGAAAAGGACTCATACAAAGCAGGTAACAGTAAAGAAGGTGACCCTGATGGGAGGCACTGAGGGTGAATGGTTCAGTGGAGGCGTCTGTGCAGGAAGCAGGCAGGTGGACAGCTGGGGTTTTCTTCAGCTCATAACAGAGAGTGACACTGGTTGGGTAGAGAAGGAGGGAGCTGGAGAGAGGCTTACATCATGGCCCCCAAGCTGCTCTGCGAAGCCAGGGTTTCACATGCGCCTACCTCTCCCCATCTCAGCTGCTGTTTATGCAGCATACAGAGAAGCAGCTTCGTCTGGCCACTCTCAAGGGACAGAGGCCTGGGCTTTGAGGAACATCTGTGGATGCTTGATAGCAGAGGTCAGGCGAATTACCCTCTTTATATTGGGGTTTGGACTGTGTTTCATTCCCTTTACCCCAGTGAGCTGCTCCATTTCCATTACTGACAGTGCTGCATAGACCCTTGGTACTCAGAGTGTGGTCCAAGGATCAGCATCTCTGGCTTGTGAGAGATGAAGTATTTCCAATCCAAAACCTACTGAATCAGAATCTGCATTTTAACAAGAGCCTAGGCAAGTTGTATGCACACTGAAGTGTAAGAAGCACTTTTACTACAGTGGTTTTCAAGTCTGGAATTGCTGAGGGAGATTATACCTGAGGGAGCTGGATATGCAGGTCCCTTCCCAGGCCTACTGAATCAGAATCACCAAAGATGGGGGTCTTGCTATCTGTATTTTTTAATGTGTAATTTTTAAAATTGGGAGCAAATATGATGATCAGGTGTGGAAATCATTGCTTTAAGAGAAAACCCAGGTGTAGTCTGGACACTCAGGACTCAGAATCAATAACTAACACCAAAAGAGGAAAAAAAAAAAAATGTTGTACTATGAGAAAAAAAATAGGTTGATCCCAAATGATTATGGAGACTAGAAGTCACCCAAGCTCCCAGTAGCCCTGGGGAGTGCTCTGTGTAGGACTTGGCAAGGTATTTTACTCATCTGTAAAGTGGGAGGTTTAAAGTATCTACCATAGGAAGTTATAAAGCTCTCTTTCTTAGTGAATAAAACTCTTTAATTCTTGCTAATGTTGACAAATTGGACATAGCTGTTGAGAGCTACCTAGAATGTTCTTACCACAGAGACATACATGGGCCACTACGGTATTCCTTCAGCTATCTGATGAAACATCATCTTGTCCTGGTCAGGCTTTCCCTGACTTTCCCACATGATAGAACACAACTAGCCACCATCATCATCACCACTTTTTAATCCTCTTGCCCCTCTTTTTATTATTCTTCTTAGCATTTATCCATGTCTGACATTTCAGGTAATTATTTGATACCTGTCTCTTCCAACTAAACTTTAAGATCCATAAGAAAGAGTCTTTATCTTTCTCTTCATTGTTATATCCCCACTGCCTGCCTTCCAAGCTGGCATATAGTTGGCATCAGTAAATATTTACTGGATGATTGAATTAGTCAACTCTTCAAGTACTGGTGATTAAAAGCTAATGGGTCTCTTCAATACACTATCCATGTATTGTGCTCTATGTGAAGGCAAGGAATGGAAGCAATATAAATGTCCATCAGCAGACGAATGGATAAAGAGGATGTGGTGTATATATTGGGTTGGCCAAAATTTTTCTTTGGGTTTTTCCACTACATCTTGTGGAAAAACCCAAATGAACTTACTAGGCAACCCACTATGATAAAATACTGCTTGGCCAAAAAAAAGTAATGAAATTTTTCCATTTGCACAACTTGGATGGACTTTGAGGGTATTAAGCTAAGTGAAATGAGTCAGACAGATAAAGACAAATGCTATATGAAATCATTTATATGTGGAATCTAAAAAATACAATGAATTAGTGAATAAAACAAAAAAGAACAGACTCACAGCTACAGAGAATGCATTGTGGTTACCAGTGTGGAGATGAAGGAAGAGGGGCAATATAGGGGTGAGGGCAAAAAGGTTATTATGGGATTACATGAAATCATGCATATAAAATTTTTGAAAATTGTAAAGCACTATAGAACTTAAAGAATCTTTCATTCAATAAAAAAAAAAAAATTTAATAAAATAAAACCTAATGGCTGTCTTTAGTATACTACCCAAGTATTGTCTTCCATGTGAAATCTTCCTGACAGGCTTCTGCCCCAGAGAGAACAAGCGATCTTCTCCCTTGCATTATGTATTCTTTCCTCCTATTATTCAATAGTTAATGTATCTTTTTCCACTTCTCTTAGACTATGAGTTCCTTAAAGAGCAAGAACCATTTGTAACTCCTCTTTGTGCCACCAGTTCTAGAGCTTGTTGAATGAAAACTTCATGAATTTCCCTACCACAAAAGATGAGTCCATACACATAATCAAGAAAAAGGTCTTTCCAGCTCCAGAGCTGAAGCTGAGGGAAAAAGGAACAAAACAAAGCAGATCTTCCTAAAAACTTGTTGGCTTCTGCTCCTGAATTCACAGTATTAGATCACTTCCCTCATCTAGATCAAAATGAAAGCCCAGTCTTAACCACGAAGAGTGATGCCAGTAAGTTTAGAGCAGGGCCACAGAGACCGGATGCTGCCAAGGGGAGAGCAAAGTCCAGAATGAAAGAGAAGCCAGTTGAACGGTTCCCAAAGCAATATTCCGGGTCTGAGTCTCCAGTATAAGGAGACCAACTGCATCAATCATTCAGCAGATCTATGGTTTGCTAGGAAAAGCATGCATAGAACATTTATTTGCAAGTGCCCACGCTGCTGTACTAAATAATAAAGAAAAAGAGAAAGGAGACAGAGAATTCAATTGTTCTTTTCCTGCCAAACTCTTCAGCCCTCGCAGCAAAGGCTGCTAAGCCTGTTTTTACCTGGAAATCTGTCAGGCCTAGGAAAGCTGCTTTCCATGGGGGAGCATGTTTGGCAAGATGCTAGCGTGCCCTCATCTTCAGACATTCTTCAGTGTCAATTCAGAGACTTAAATGTCAACAAAGACCTACTGTATAGTACAAGGAACTATATTCAATATTTTGTAATAACCTATAAGGAAAAAGAATGAAAAAGATTATATACACACTCAGATACACACACATATATATAGCTGGGCTTCCCTACTCAGACAGTAAAGAATCTTCCCGCAATTCAGGAGACCTGGCTTCTATCCCTGGGTCAGGAAGAACCCCCGGAGAAGGGAATGGCTACCTAGACCAGTATTCTTGCTGGAGAATTCTATGGATGGAGGAGCCTGGCAGGCTACAGTCCATGGGAACGCAAAAAGTCGGACACAACTGAGTGACTAACACAGACACATATATATGAATCACTGTGCTGTATATATGACACTAATATAACACTGTAAATCAACTATACTTCAATAAAATACAATTTTAAAAAACAAAGACTTAAATGTCAACATTTTGAAGGACTGGTGAAAATCTTCTTAGGTTGTTTGAAAATTTGTCTTTACTAAATCATTTTGTTGGAAAATAATCCTTAACTTTTCTTTCCTTTTAAAGAAAATATTGCTTTTGGTATCTTGAAAAAGTTCTTCACATTCTTACCAAGAGGTTTATATTTAAATAGATTATTTCTCTCTCACATGAGATGAAACCAGTTTTCTCAATTTTCTTCATGCAGTCAATATTTACTGAATGTCCAAATGCTAGATACCACTGTCAGCACAGAAAAAGTAGGGTTTCTTTTTAGTGGGGGAGACAATCTATTGCAGAGAAGAGATCTGTCAATATGGCTGTGATGGAGAACTTAGTGTTGATAAAAACGGACAGAAATGTACATCACCTAATCATTAATTCCAAAATGTACCCAATTACCGGGCTTCTGCTATTTGTACACTTGCCACATATAAACATTTTCTAGCTGGTCAACACTAAACATCTCCCAAGTGAAGTCACAAAACAAGCCAGTGTCAAGTCTGAGTAGGGAGATACACCCTCTGCCCTGATTGCTTGCAAATGAGCTGATGAACATTCAGTTGCTGTTCACCCTTTAATTAATTCTGATGGGCTATTGATGTACCACAACTGTTTGTCCTAATAATGAGCTCCAAAATTAGAATGGATGCAACCCACTAAGACAGCTGCCACAGAACATAAGCATTCGAAAATGCTCTTGGTCAAGGCAATGGGGTAGAAATGGCTGTAGTTCAGTAGCAAATTCACATGATTATGTCACATGAGTTTTATTTTTCCATTTCAGGCATAGTTAACATACCAGCAGGGATGACGGCAAGAACCACTACTAGCTGTAGAGTTAAGACTGTTACTTCCTATCAGTAGAAAAAGGATAAACATGCAGCCTGAATTGTGCTAATCGAGAAGTCGATATAGCAACAGGCATGGAACAATTTAGGTCAGTTCCTTGCAAGGTTTAATTAGACTAATATATCTGTTTGCAATTAATAGCAGATGTGACAAGCTAATGTGTCCATGTACAGACAAATTAACCTCTGCCCATCAGCTGCTGGGATCTGTGAGAAAGCTGCCATATTTTGCTTCTATCCATCCAAGTCTAAATAAAACTGCAGGATAATTATAAACATAGATGTTAATAGAATATACACTTCACATGAAGCACTGTCCACAGAAACCACTTTTCAGGCAGGCTTTTAGTGACAACAACAAAAGCGAACATCTGTGCTATTCTTTATGTTTTATAAAATATGGGCACATAGATGATGCTCTTATTTCCCAAGTAATCAAAATGATTCCATAATTTTTCACCTGTTGTAAAAGAAGTCTATCTGCTTCTAACACAGTTAAGGGCTTATGTCACTGAAATGTGGTTTTATCTTCTCAAAAAAGAGGGTTCTATATTGTGTCTGGAAGCAACGCTTCTACTTCCCAACTTCAATTAATGACTATTACCCAATTCTGAAGGAAGAACTCCAGGAAGAGGACATTTTCACAGTGCAGGGCTTTTCAAAGGCAAAGATTCTGGGCATTGATTTTGTTCGGTTGGAAGAAGGTCAGGGGCAGGATGCAACTGTCCATAATTGCTACTCCTCTAAGCCTTCCTTCAGAAAAGCCTCCACTCGCCCAAACCCACGGGGGAAATACACAGATTGTCCCATCTAGCCCTTTGGGGTAACAGAAGAATTAGGTCTTGATTCTTGGACTGCAAATGGTTAGTAAGCAGCCAAAATGGTTGCAGGGCTTGCAAATTACCATCTCTTGGGGGTATTTAGGCTGGAGTTAAGGAAGCTCTTAAAGATGTGACATCAAGAAGTCACATTTTTAAAAACTTAAAGAAGTCAAACTTGCTCCCCGCCCCCCACCAGTAAGCTGAAGCCTGCTCCCACAATCCCCCTGGCATCTCTCATGCTCCTGACCTGCTTTTACTGTGGCAGTGACCTTTGAAATTAGTAGGAGACTGGGAGTGGTGTGGGAAATGCCCTGTTACATTTAAACAGAATCTAATGACATACTCCCTCTCCATTTTAGAGTGTTTATGTAGATACTCTTGAAAATCAACCATGTAGAAGCAGTACTTGGAAGGTGGTGCGGTGTTGGAAATCCCCCACAAGTCAAAACTCCTGCCAAGTAAAGAAGCCCCAGCTTGAGACATAAAAAACTTGAGACGGATATGGGACATGGACGAATGCAAAAAGGAGAAAGCCCCTGGGATTATTTAGTATCGAGAAGAGAAAGAAATAGGTCACTTAATGTCTCTTTAAATATAGGAAGGATTATTATTCAGAAGCTGTATCCAGACATATGAACATGTCTCTACTGAGGACAGAACAGGAAACAATGGGCTCCAGCCAGAGAAGGAAAGGATATATGTGTATTAAAGAGGGGCTTCCTGACAGTTGTGGTTATAAAGCATTGTAATGGGATGTTGGAGAGGCTGTCACATCCACTTCCCCACAGAATTTTAAGAACGCAGCAGACACCTCTTGGTAAAAATGGTTTAGATAAAACCTCCCTGGAGGTTGGGGGATGGATCAAATTATTTCTCAGGGGCTCTTTCAGCCTATGTGTTTATCATTTTAAAACTGGATTACAATACTTTTTCAGATAAGCCTTATCTGACAAAACTAGAAGCTAAATCATTTCTTCTCCCCCCACTCCCAGGTCCTGTCCAATCTTCTCTCCTGTGTTTATCCCTGGCTTCGCTGATGCCTACTCGACACCCGCTCGCTGGGTCTTGTGCACACACTGTCACGGCATGCTTTCAGGCCCACAGACACTATCAAAGATGGATGGGACACGTGCAAGGACAGAGAAGAGATGGTTCCCTGGTACACTATGTACAGACACTGTGGGCTCCCGCACTAAGAAGCTTAATCTCCAACAAAGCCAAGCCCTAATTTAACAGTTTTTTAACACTGACTTAAATCTCATTTCAAGACATCAAAACATTTTGCTTTCTCGGGGAAAACTTATGTCATATCACATATGGGTTTGATTTTCCTCAGACTTTGGAGTCACACATCCTATTTATTTACAGCACCGTCTTGAGTGGCTGGTGCTGGAGGAGACCCAAGGTGGCCGCTATAGTCCTCCGTAACACAAGATGAAATTGAGAGGACGAGAATGATGCTTCATGACGTGAAGAGCTCTTCTGAAGCCCCACACTTTTCCAGTTCCAGATGGTTGCCTGTCTTTCATAATTCAGAGTTTAAAAAATGCATGTTGGCTTTCCAGGATGTACGCAAACAGGAGAAGTTTGAAAATTAAGAGTCTAATATTCATGAGGACAAGGAATTAGTTTGGGTTACCAAGAATCACTCAGTAAAAGTCATTTGAAAATTAATTCAACATCAAAACTGATTGCCAGCAGGAGAATTCCACTGTATAAATAGAAGCAACAAAATCATCAGCTTTAAATTTAAATAAAACCACCATTGATGCAAGATGCATAATAGCAATGAATGCACAAATAAATTTTAAAACTCATAAATCACGCTTTCACTTATGGAGTAGTAGGTAAAAATCCTCACCCCATACCTGCATGCATGCAAAAAATTCATTTTAAAATTATTTTGGTTAAATTTCTTTTGTGCCCCCATTTAGTAGGATGTGGCAAACAAAATCTCAAGCTATCCCAGGTCTCCCCAGTCTTTTCCTGGGAGATCAGGATTTCTGGGACACTAGTGGGATGTCAGGGGTTTCCCAGGTGGCTCAGTGGATGAAGAATCCTTCTGCAATGCAGGAGATGCAGGAGACACAGGTGTGACCCCTGGGTCGGGAAGATTCCCTGGAGGAGGGTATGGGAACCCACTCCAGTATTCTTGCCTGGAGAATCCCATGGACAGAGGAGCCTGGCAGGCTACAATCCATAGGGCTGCAATGAGTTGGACATGATTGAAGTAACTGAGCACAGTGGGATGTCAGAGCATTAGCTGGGAGACTCTGCTCCTCAGTATCATCTAGTATCCAGGCTAGCATCCACCCACATGTCTGCTCTCCCATCTGGTCTGTGATCATCACTCCATGCAAATCACTGTGCACATTCCATGTCCCTGCTCCAAAGCTTCTTCAGGTGTGAACTTTCTCTTAACTAGTTCCCCTCCCTCCTGGTGGGTGTGGGGCATCATTATACTGCTCCCATTTATGCTGGGGACTCAGAATTGTTTCAGGACACTTCAGGTAGACAGGACCAGCCACATATTTGTGGGGCCCTATGCAAAATTAAAATGGTGGTCCCTGTTCAGAAATAATTATTAATTTCAAGAGGCAATTTGCTGTTGTTCAGTTGCTCAGTTGTGTTCGACTCTTTGCAACCCCACAGACTGCAGCACGCCAGGCTTCCCTGTCAATCACCATCTCCCAGAGCTTGCTCAAACTCATGTCCATCGAGTCAGTGATGCCATCCAATCGTCCCCTTATCCTCCTGCCTTCAATCTTTCCCAGCATCAGGGTCTTTTCTAATGAGTTGGCTCTTCACATCAGGTGGCCAAAGTATTGGAGCTTCAGCTTCAGCCTCAGTCTTTCTAATGAACATTCAGGATTGATTTCCTTTAGGATTGACTGTTTTGATCTCCTTGCGGTCCAAGGGACTTTCAAGAGTCTTCTCCAACACCACAGCTCAAAAGCATCAATACTTCGGTGTTCAGCCTTCTTTATGGTCCAACTCTCACATCCTACTGGAAAAACCATGGCTTTGACTAGATGGACCTTTGTCGGCAAAGTAATGTCTCTGCTTTTTAATACGCTGTCTAGGTTTGAGATAATAGGAAAGTGTTAAATCAAGTGTGAGGTCCCATGTGACTGTACAGGTCCCTCACTCAAGAAGCCAGCCCTACATGCAGACATTCTGCCCCTTCTGTCTCCCACTGTGGTGTATGTCAGTGATAATGAGATATGTCTTCCTAAGCAAAGCACAGGTTGTCTATCCTCAGTAACTCAAGCCTTTTTGGAGAGTCTGTCTTCCACTGGAACTCAACCTAGAGTAGGAGTGACTGGTGCACAGAACACAGGACCCCCTCACTTAGGCCCATGGAACGCAGGCTGCCTTCTTTCTCTTTCTCATTCTTCTCCTTCCACACGAACAAACCTATGGACCCCATCAAGTCTGGGAGTGTGACAGCCTTGACTTTTTCCCATTCTTTGCAACATATTTCATGGCAGGGAGATAGGGCGGGTAGAATCTGCTCATGTCCTGTGACCTTCACTTTTAGACCTTAGACTTTTGAAACTAAATGAAACTAATAAGCAAAATTACCTTATCAAAAAGCTTTTTCTTCAATAATATGATATCTTCCATTTATTATAGAACCTATTTTGAGACACAAAAGTGCTATTTTGACTCTCTTTTCTCTCTTTTTAATGTGATATCCCTTTCTGAAGTGAATAGCATTTAAATACTCCAGTTGCAAATGGAATAAGGAAAGAGCCAATAAGTAACAGAAATAGGTGGAAAAGCAATTACTGGTCCTCAGTTCACCAATAAGGGAGGTTAAGTACGTGGACTAAGGTCACACAACAAATTACACGGTAGAGCTGGGATTTCAGCCTGTGATTTGGCTCCTGAGTCTGATGTCTTAATCATAAAGCTGTACCGCCTCCTCTAGAAACACTAATATGTAGCAGCTTTAATATTTATGATGATGATAAAGCAGTGACAGTTCGTGGCGACAGTTCATTCCTCACGTTCCCCAGAAACAAAAGTAAACACAGACCATCAAAACAAGTATATTGGGTTGGCCAAAAAGTTCATTCAGATTTTCCCATACCATGTGACAGAAAACCTTGAAAGAACTCTCTGGCCAAGCCAGTATTTAAGGTACAAGCAAGGAAATTTTGTTTAGTGTAACATTTACGAGCACTCACTGACCTTTAACACAATGTGAAAACAGCAATAGAAAAGTAGTGAACAACAGGCGCTAAAACCCCCTTTTTTACAGGGGCAGGCAGATCCAAAATAATACAGACAGTAAATATAGGCCCTTACATTACAGGCCCTTCAAACAAGGTCCTAAACCAATTTTTTTTTTTTTTTATCAGCTACTCAGCTACATTTACAGAAGCCTAGCAGTAATCACCAGGCTTCCTGATCTTTCAAAGCCATAAACCTTGATGTAGAATCTTCCAGTAAGAAGGTGACAGAAAGAGAATTTTGAATGTCAATCTATGCCTAAGCCATTTCAGGGGTATAGTGAGGGAACATGAGCTTCCCAGGCTTCACCCCTTTCTCTCTGTGTGACCACAGATGAGACACTTAGCTTCTCTGTCCCTCAGTGGTAGTATCTACCACATATCATATTGAATACAAGCACCTGTGTCAATATCAGAAATTCTAAGTGTTCAAAGCATAACAGTTGCATTTCTTTTTCCTGTGTTTTGGATTCAGCCAGTAACAGCACCAATGTACATTTTCAGTTAGCACTTAGACATTGCGTTTTATGTGCCAAACACTATTCAAAGCGTTTAACATCTATTAACTCACTTAATTCTTACAACACAGCAATCTTACGAAACAGGTTCTATTATTAACCTTATTTTAGAGATAAAGAAATTGAAGCACAAAAAGGTTAAGGAATTTTCCAAGGTCATATAGTTAGAAAAGAACCCAGACAGCCTACTCCAGAATCTATTTTAAAGCCGGTAAGCTATTTTGTTGGTTTGATATGTGGTCTTTTACTTTAGATGACTTTTTATACTCCTGATCTTGAAAGCAGTGCATGTTACTAGATAAAAATACTGAGAATATTTAGTAATCTTAGGGTAGGTTGTCCTTCCTAGACAAGACAAGGAAGCTATAACCCATAACGTAAAAGATAGAATAACTACATTAAAATCTAAAACTTCTAGGTGATTATAAACCAAGTTATAAGACAAATGACAAACTAGAAGATAATCTTGTAAATAATAGTCAACAAGTTAAATGCCATAATATATCAATTATTAAGAAAAAGGAAGACAGTGAAATAGAAAAATTGGTGAATGTTATAAAAGGCGAGTAACAAAAAAAGAAACAAATGACGAATGCATATGAAAATATGCTCAATCTCATTAGCAACTGAGAAATAATAAGTAAAATGAAAATGAGGCACCACTCTTTACCCACTTGAATGTCACAAAGGGAAAAAATTAATATCCAGAGTAGCAAATGTATGGGCAAAAGAATATTTTTATATGATATTATAGGAGTTCAAACCACAATATTTTTGTTAAGAAACTTGGCAGTATTATCAAAACATAAAATGCATATGCTCTTTGATTTAGTAATCTACTTCTAGGAATCTAATCTACGGAAATGTTGTGCATGCACCCAAACCTATATGTACAGGATTGGTCACTGCAACATTACTGATAATGGCAGAAAAAGAAAAGTAAATCAAAATTCAGCAAAGAGACTGACAAAGCTATAGCTTTGCAATTAAATAATACAAAGAAAGTGGAATTTTATGCACTGACTTGGAAATGTCACCCAGAACATTGTTAAGAAAAGAGGGTTTGTGTGTGTGTGTATGGGTGTGGGTGTGTGTATATGTATGAAGTGAAATGAATAATACAATTCCCATTTACAAAAACCAAAACCACTCACACGTACAAATATAGTATGTAAATATTACAATATTCCTGATATTGCAAGCATACTTTTATAAATTTATAGCAATGGCACCCCACTCCAGTACTCTTGCCTGGAAAATCCCATGGACAGAGGAGCCTGGTAGGCTGTAGTCCATGGGGTTGCTAGGAGTCGGACACGACTGAGCGACTTCATTTTCATTTTTCACTTTCATGCCTTGGAGAAGGAAATGGCAACCCACTCCAGTGTTCTTGCCTGGAGAATCCCAGGGACGGGGGAGCCTGGTGGGCTGCCATCTATGGGGTCGCACAGAGTCAGACACGACTGAAGCGACTTAGCAGCAGCAGCAGTGATGGATCTGGAAGGACACATTAAGTGGTTAATAGTAGTTATTGTAAAAGAAATTAGGCACATGTGTATCTCATAGGAACAGTGCAAGAACTTGAATTTGCCTAATTCCTTATCTGTAAAGGAACTCTACTTTTAGCACAGTGCTAGCCAGTATCAGCAGAGAAGGCAATGGCACCCCACTCCAGTACTCTTGCCTAGAAAATCCCATGGACAGAGGAGCCTGGTAGGCTGCAGTCCATGGGGTTGCAAAGAGTCGGACACGATTGAGCGACTTCACTTTCACTTTTCACTTTCATGCTCTGGAGAAGGAAATGGCAACCCACTCCAGTGTTCTTGCCTGGAGAATCCCAGGGGTGGTGGAGCCTGGTGGGCTGCCGTCTATGGGGTCACATAGAGTCGGACACGACTGAAGCGACTTAACAGCAGCAGCAGCAGCCAGTATCAGAGTGGACTTTGACTTTTACTCTGTAACATTTTATACTGTCTGAATGTTTTACAATGAACATATATATTTGTGTATTGTTTATGCAATTTCAAGATTTTTAAGGAATCAAGTACAAAGAAAATAAAACAAATTTTTTTTTTTTAATGTGCTGTGGTGGCTAAAAAACATCCACTAAAAATATCAGGTCCTTATCCCTGGAAACCCCAAACATTAATACCTTATTTGGAAAAAGGGTCTTTGCAGATGGGATTAAATTACGGATTTTGCATGAAGGAATTATCCTAGATTATCCCAGGGGATAATCTAAATAAAATCCTTATAAGAGGGAGACACAGAGAGATTTAACTTCACCAAAGGGGTAGGTGAAGATGGAGCTGAGAGAAATTTGAAGATGCTGATTCTGAAGATTCGAGTGATAAGGTCACAAGCCAAGGAATGCTGGCAACCATCAGAAGCAAAGGCCCCAGGGAGCCCAGTCCTGACAGTATCTTAAATTTGACCCAGTGATACTAATTTCAGAATTCCGGCCTTTAGAACTGTGAGGTAATAAATTTCTGCTGTTATAATCCACTCAATCTGTGGTAATTTCTTACAGTTGCCACCGGATCCTCTATGCATACATTCCAGAAAATTTAGAAAACTTCATGAATGTACATAGAAAAAAAAAAACTTGTAATCCCACTGCCCAGGAGTAACAGTGAACTTTTTTCATGAATTTCTTTCTAGAACTTTTACTTTTAAAATATGAACATATACATAATCATTTTTGTAAGTATAGCTGATGTACAATAAACTGCATATGGGTAAAGTACACAACTTAGTGGGTTTTGATATGTACATACATGTATCCATGAAACAACCCCACAGTTGATACACAAATATTCTTGTTCCTCCAAATTTCTTCATAGCCCTTTAGAATCCAACTCTCCCTAGACCTCTGTCTGTCCTCTGTCTTCTAAAACTAGATTAGATGATATTTTCTAGAATTCCATGTACATCCTCTGTTTTTATCTCTCACATATCACCTTGGCTTAATGATATTGAGATTCATTTACTTTGTCAAACATCCCAAGAATTCATTTCATTTTATTACTGAGAAATATTCAATTATAGGATCTACCATGGTCTGTTAACCCATTCCACTGTGGATGGACATTTGGATTTCCAGGTTTTGGTTATTATGGATAACACTGTTTTATGGATTTGTAAACAAGTCTTTGTGAAGATATATAGTTTTATTCCTCTTTGGGTAAATACCTAGGAGGGAAATAGCTGGGTCACATAGTGAGTGTGTGTTTAACTTTTGAAAAAGCTACCAAAAGAGTCTGGCCAGTAGGCATCTTCCTCCTTGTTCCCAAGAGTTCTGGAAGGACTCTTACACGGAATAAATCCTTTTACAGCAAGGTTCTCAATCAAGGTTACTTCAATAGCCTTCAGGGGGAGTCAGGGAACCTTCTGAAACTATATGCAAAGGTTTTTCTGACTGTATATACATATATATGTACATTTTTTGGTGAAAAGGTTTGTAATTTGCATCTTTTTCCTAAAGTGGCCCTGTCCTCTCCCAACAAGTTTCAAAACACCACCTTATGGACAAAGCTTACCCTTAGAGCACCCTGCTTGAGATAAGCAGTCTAATTAATCACCAAGTATGCACTTACTGAGCACAGTCAGGAAAAGCCATAGCCAGCATTTAATACCAACTAAGGAAGCAGTAGAAAATACTACACAGAGAATGTGGGAGACAGAGAGACAGCTATAGCCACTGAGGGGAGAAAGGAAACATCATTCGTCCTTAGGGAAAATTTTAAGGAGGGGGGACAGGAACTGCATGTTAAAGGATGAATGTTTCTAAGGTTTGCTCTCAGGTATAAACAGGAAAGCTCTTTGCCCCGGGAGGTCCCCATTCTGTAACAGTGAGTGACTAGGCAGCTCTGGCCACCAGATTACCATTAAATGCAGCGTGGCTGCTGTCCCATTGGGTCATCAGCATTCAGCTAGTGCCATAGCATAAAGGGAGAAAGCATTACGCTGAAGAGAAGATAAAAAGAACAGAGCAAGCAGAAAATAAAATGCCTTGAGTCTGTTTTGCAGACCCAAACCCACTAATCAATTTTTCCAACTCTAAGTTGAACTAACATAGGACATAACATATACCTGATCAGTAGTAGCACAGAACATTTTGACATAATCTGGCCATGGAAAAGAAAGTCATTTTAAAGAAGTTATTAAGCCATCTGGCTAAGGGAGCTGCCTGCCAGTCCACATCTCTACTGCTAAATCTGAGTGGGCCTCTGGTCTCCAATCTGAATTCCATTAATGCTGGACACATTGTTTCACTCCATAATCCAGCAGACACACTTGATATTTAAAGCAGGTTACCTATTTTTAGTAGGTTGCAGAACATCTGTTGGCCTTTCTCCTTAATAGCCTGCTCAGTAGACGAGGAGGAGAAAAGCAGTATAAAATCATTTTGTTGTTCAATACCATGATTAGTTTTCTCAAGTTGACAGCCAGCCTTAACAAGATTCTCCTCTCCAGGAAAGGTTCTTTTGATGGATGGTGTCCCTGTGGCTCTAAACTGAATAGCAGAAGCAAGGAGGAGATGAATTCTATCATTGGAGAGAGTCTTCCTCCTGCTAACTCAGGTGTAATTGATAAAACCCCACATCTCACATAGCCCCAAAGCGCAAGTCCATGAGAAAGGACAGACGTTTTTTTGCTTTGTTTTAACTGAATAATTCCTGGTTCTGTCTCTTCTGGTGCTGAACTTGGTTACAAATAATAATCTGGGACCAGAACCAAGTTTAATATCACAGTACATTTTGGGAGAAAACAAAAATTCTCCAAATCTCAATTAAAAACAAAATGGCACGTTGTTACCAAAACAAAGGGATATACACTTGTTGAGAATTTCAGAGAGCTGGGTAGGTACATGGCTGATGAATTATAAAAATTACAACAAATGATTGTAATAAAGGTCCTGTTTTTTCTCACTTCAATTCTTTCCAAACCTGGAAAGAACTGGGCCTGGGCAAAACTCAAATTTCCTTATAAAAATATGCCATGCTCTTGCCAGTGTGGGGAAACATTTTTTCCTTTGGGAACTAGCCCTTTAGCCTTTGAGTCACTTGGCCAAGATGTGTCCTGGAAGGAAATATGAGAGGGAAAGCTCACCTAAGAGGTCTGACAAGATTTCATTTAGGATTTTAATGACATAAATGACCCATAGGACAGAAATAGAGTTTTAAAAATAGGAGGGGGGAAAAAAAAAACCCTCTTCCTTTGCATCCATATATTTATAATTACATATAAATACATTTATAAATTTCTATATTTAGATATAAATGCTATATTTATTTATATTCACTCATGTCCATTATATCTATATGCGGGATCTGAAATGGTATCTGTGAAACAATTTAGATAAATAATCCAGAAGACTCTCATCACATGGACTAGAACACTGCAGCTTTAGGAAATACATGTTTCCTATAATTTTCTATTGGAAAAGGAACCTGAATTTAAAGGCAAATCTTTAACAAAATTAATTATAAAAAGATTTAAAAACACACAATTTGAAACAGAAAAATATTCCACATTTAAGTGTCTTAATGAGGCCTCCCAGGTAGCTCAGCGGTAAAGAATCCTGCAAGGCAGGAAATGCAGGAGATGTGGGTTCGATCCCTGGGTTGGGAAGAAGCCCTGGAGAAAGAAATGACAACCCACTCCAGTATTCTTGCCTAGAGAATTCCATGGACAGAGAAGCCTGGTGGGCTACAGCCCATAGGATCACAGAGTCAGACACAACTGAAGCGACTAAGCACGCACTACGTGTCTTAATGATGACAAAGTATTTAGTTACAAGACTTGATTGAGAATGAAGTATAGTCATTAAAAGGCACTTGTGATTATAAAACAGCATTTGTGGTAGGTTAGCTCACAGAAGGTTGCCTCACACCATGATTTCCTGGGGAGGGGGTAGTTCATGAAATGGTTGCACATATCTGACAACTTAGCTCGTTTATATTTGCAATGAGGAAAAAGCAACAAACGAAATGGCACATGACTTTTTCACTGGATTTCAGCCTGAACTTCTGAGAAAGCTTTAGAGTTACTGAATATTATAACCGTCTAGTCAAAGCTGCGGTTTTTCCGTAGTCATGTATGGATGTGAGAATTGGACTATAAAGAAAGCTGAGCACTGAAGAACTGATGCTTTTGAACTGTGGTGTTGGAGAAGACTCTTGAGAGTCCCTTGGACTGCAAGGAGATCCAACCAGTCCATCCTAAAGGAGATCAGTCCTGAATATTCATTGGAAGGACTGATGCTGAAGCTGAAGCTCTGATACTTTGGCCACCTGATGTGAAGAACTGACTCATTGGAAAAGACTCTGATGCTGGGAAAGATTGAAGGCAGGAGGAGAAGGGGACGACAGAGGATGAGATGGCTGGATGGCATCACCGACTCAATGGACATGAGTTTGGGTGGACTCCAGGAGTTGGTGATGGACAGGGAGGCCTGGCGTGCTGCAGTCCAGGGGGTCGCAATGAGTCGGACACAACTGAGCGACAGAACTATACACTCTGACAAAGATATAATAACAGAACTTCCATTTAATAAAATATTTATGTATTGGCTGAGAAGAAGTCTTTTCAATAAGTTAGATAATTGAAAATAGAAAAAGTAAACTGTTGGGAATCACACTAAATCCATCTTGAGAAGCAGGGTTTTTTTAAGTGATTGATTACAAGTTCTGTAACATCTCATTGTGGTACACGTTTACTTAGTTCCTATTGATACAGCTACTTTTCAATTTTAACTTTAAAAACATAACTGGGTATCTCTGTAACACAATTATTTAAGGCATGCAACTGTTAGCCAAAAGATTGGTGGTACAAACCAAACCAAAGATATAATTTGACATTTTTTTAATTTATATTTTTTTTCCTTGTTGTTATCTGCAGATTCCTCATATAAAATTTACCCGCCAGTATTTGTGGTCCTAGCCACTTCATGTCTGATATTTGCCAAGGGCTACACCAGCTCCCCAACTTGATTCTTATGGAATATCTTCTGGGATATTGGGTTTAAACTGAGGTAACAGAAATTCCTGAAACAGAGACCTAAGAACTCAGGTTCTGGTGGGATAAAGTTTTTAACAACAATGAGATACCAATACACACCTGTTAGCATGGCCTAAATCTGGAACATTGACAGCACTCAGTTCAGTTCAGTTCAGGTGCTCAGTCGTGTCCAACTCTTTGTGACCCCATGAATCGCAGCACGCCAGGCCTCCCTGTCCATCACCATCTCCCGAAGTCTACCCAAACTCATGTCCATCGAGTTGGTAATGCCATCCAGCCATCTCATCCTCTGTCGTCCCCTTCTCCTCCTGCCCCCAACCCCTCCCAGCATCAAAGTTTTTTCCAATGAGTCAACTCTTCACATAAGGTGGCCAAAGTATTGGAGTTTCAGCTTCAACATCAGTCCTTCCAATGAACACCCAGGAAAGCTCCTTCAGGATGGACTGGTTGGATCTCCTTGCAGTCCAAGGGACTCTCAAGAGTCTTCTCCAACACCACAGTTCAAAAGCATCAATTCTTTGGCACTCAGCTTTCTTCACAGTCCAACTCTCACATCCATACATGACTACTGGAAAAACCATAGCCTTGACTAGATGGATCTTTGTTGGCAAAGTAATGTCTCTGCTTTTGAATATGCTGTCTAGGTTGGTCATAACTTTCCTTCCAAGGAGTAAGCGTCTTTTAATTTCATGGCTGCAATCATCATCTGCAGTGATTTTGGAGCCCAAAGAAATAAAATCTGACACTGTTTCTGCTGTTTCCCCATCTATTTCCCATGAAGTGATGGGACCAGATGCCATGATCTTCGTTTTCTGAATGTAGAGCTTTAAGCCAACTTTTTCACCCTCCTCTTTCACTTTCATCAAGAGGCTTTTTAGTTGCTCTTCACTTTCTGCCATAAGGGTGATGTCATCTGCATATCTGAGGTTATTGATATTTCTCCCTGCAATCTTGATTCCAGCTTGTGCTTCTTCCAGCCCAGCGTTTCTCATGATGTACTCTGCATATAAGTTAAATAAGCAGGGTGACAATATAGAGCCTTGAAGTACTCCTCTTCCTATTTGGAACCAGTCTGTTGTTCCACGTCCAGTTCGAACTGTTGCTTCCTGACCTGCATATAGGTTTCTCAAGAGGCAGGTCAGCTGGTCTGGTATTCCAATCTATTAAAGAATTTTCTACAGTTTCTTGTGATTCACACAGTCAAAGGCTTTGGCATAGTCAATAAAGCAGAAATAGATGTTTTTCTGGAACTCTTGCTTTTTTGATGATCCAGAGGATGTTGGCAATTTGATCTCTGGTTCCTCTGCCTTTTCTAAAACCAGCTTGAACATCTGGAAGTTCATGGTTCATGTATTGTTGAAGCCTGGCTTGGAGAATTTTGAGCATTACTTTACTAGTGTGTGAGATGAATGCAGTGTGCGGTAGTTTGAGCATTCTTTGGTATTTGTTTTCTTTGGGATTGGAATGAAAGCTGACCTTTTCCAGTCCTGTGGCCACTACTGAGTTTTCCAAATTTGCTGGTATATTGAGCGCAGCAATTTCACAGCATCATTTTTCAGGATTTGAAATAGCTCCACTGGAATTCTATCACCTCCACTAGCTTTGTTCGTAGTGATGCTTTCTAAGGCCCACTTGACTTCATATTCCAGGATGTCTGGCTCTAGGTGAGTGATCACACCATCGTGATTATCTTCGTCGTGATGATCTTTTTTGTACAGTTCTTCTGTCTATTCTTGCCACCTGTTCTTAATATCTTCTGCTTCTGTTAAGTCCATACCATTTCTGTCCAAGACACAGAACAATAGGAATTCTCATAAATTACTGATGAAAATGGCACAGTCACTTAGAAAACAGGTTGGATTTTTTTTTTCCTTTTTACAAAATAAAACATGCTCTTAGTGTATAATCCAGGAATCACATTCCTTGGCATTTACCCAAAGGAGCTGAAAATATGTCCATATGAAAACCTTCACACAGATGCGTATAGCAGTTTTATTCATAATTACCAAAATTTGGAAGCAACTAAGATGCCCTTCAGTAGGTAAGTGGATAAAGAGTCATCCATCCAGACAAACGAGCTTAAAAGACAATCTTTGTCTTTCAATACTTAAAAGACATGAAGGAACCTTAAATGCATATTACTAAGTGAAGGAAGCCAATCTGAAAAGGCTGTATACCGTATGAATCCAACTCTATGACATTCCGGAAAAGGTAAAACTTTGGAGACAGTAAAGAAGATCAATGGCTGGGGAGAAGGGTAAAAATGAACAGATTGAGCACAGAGTATTTTTATGGCAGTGAAAATATTTCATATGATACTATAGCGGTAGATACATGTCACTATAAATTTGTCAAGACCCTGTAGCATGGACAACACCAAGAACGAACCCTAATGTAAATTATGAACTGCAGGTGAAAATGATATGCCAATGTAGATTCATCAACTGTAATTAATACACCACTCTTGTGAGAGATGTTGATAATGCAGACGCTCTGCACGTGTCGGGCAGGGAGTATGTGGGAAACCTACCATCCCCTCAATTTTGCTATGAACCTAAAACTGATATAAAAAATAAAAATGTTTATAGGTAGAGTGAGTCTAGTTTATGTGAGAGTGCATGTTCAGTTGCTTCAGTTGTGTGTGACTCTTCCCAGCCCTATGGAATGACGCCGTCTAGGCTCCTCTGTTCATGGGATTCTCCAGGCAAGAATACAGAAGTGGGTTGCCATTTCCTTCTCCAGGGGATCTTCCCAACTCAAGTATTGAACCTACGTCTCCTGCATTGCAGGCGGATTCTTTACCCACTGAATCACCTGGGAAGCCCGCCTAGTTTACAGATAACTAAGAAAGACAGAAATATCTCATTTAGACGAAAGACAACAACATGATCAGATAGGAGTCACTTACCTTTTCCCTCAGTGCGTGTAAATAACAAACCAACTTAAAGATAGTTGAGTTTTGATGAAATACCCTTTTTTAAATTAAAAAAGCTATGTTAAATATAAATGTCATCAGTATTTGAATGTATTCAATCCTCAGTGCTTTGGGTGTGTGGGGATGGGTGGGGTGGGGGTGGGAGTGAATTTCTTCAGAGAGAAAAAACGTTGTGTTTGGTACTGAGCAGACACGAAGAGTTGAAAGTATACCAACTGTGTTGGCTACATGTTTACATAACCAGTGAATTCGAACTTTTTTATGGTACGCTTTCATATACAAAGGCTGAATTAAAAAAACAAAGAGATTAATAAAAGGAAATCCATTAATATTCACTTGAAGTCAAATACATATAATTTAAGGGAGAGAATAAAATGCTAGCTGGTTAAAGCTTGCTGTTTTACTCTTTTTAAAAGGAGGTTTTAAAATGTTTTTTTATGCCCCTCAACTTTCACATCTTGCATTGAAGGAGTTTTTTTTTTTTTTTCATTGTCTATACGGCGATATAATCAAAGGAGAAATATATGAGAAGCTGGATAATTTCAGAGTCTTCATTTCAAACCATTAGAGCTGAATTGTATCATTTCCTTTCTAAAAATTGAGGCTGTCTAAAAGCGAACAGATGAAAGGTCTCAGCTTTCTAGGATACTTGTTCATCCACTTATACAAATAACATATAATAACATGCATTCTAAGACTAGTTATTTTTCCTTTAGTATCTCAAAACAGAATTGATGCAGCCTAGATCAGCTATTAAGCCCCTCAGTTGCCTGCCCATCAAGATTGGTTGGCAGCCGAGGTTCAGAGAGCTGCATTACTGAGCCATGGCATTACCAAACAATGATCATCATATGAAATTAGATTCTCCATCAGAAACAAAATTTTTGTGGCTGAAATTATGATTCTGGGTACAGGCTTCTAGCTCAAGCATCAACATTGATGCAAAATTGATGAAACTTCCAAGTGAAATTGCACTGTTTGATCTTCACAGCCCTGGAATAACATAGCCTAAAGCTACAGTTTCTGTAAACTTACTTTGCACAAACGACTTAGCCAGTACGGATGTATTGACATAGAGTGCCCATGAATGACATTAGGGCTACTTAGAAAAGAGACAAAATAACAGCAAAAGAATGCAGCAATTGGTTCTGAAAATTACCTTTTCCCAGTGAACCTCTCTGAAAAATTACCTTTTTCTGCTGAATCTCACTCAAAAATTACCTTTTCCAACTGAAGCTCTCTCAAAGTGCCTTGATGTTAAGCAATATAGTTTTAAGTTGAAAATGTCACAAGGCCATGAAAAGAAATTGATAGAAAATTTCAGGGTTTCTTGTTGATATTTGAAGCAGCCTGTGGATTTTTGTTCTTTAACACAGATCTGTTCTGCTGTGCTACCACTTTGATTTCTATATTGCCCAAAACAGCATGTTTCTAGGCTTAATGGCTTCACAGAGAAGAGTATGAAGGTGATTTAGTTATTTCTGCCAAGGTTCTGTTACCAGTAGGAAATTGGTAAACAGATGTTTTCAAAATCTTCTCCATTCACCGTGGAACTTTTTAAAAAGTGCAGTAAATAAAATTTTGAAATCTCTTTGTCCTTTAAAAGAAACTATAACTTCAGCTACTATAGTGTCCTTTTAGGAATTATGTACTTGAGCTGAGTTGTGGTTTTTGTTTCGTTTTGTTTTGTTTTCCCTAACAGGAGGAATTTGATTTCTTCAGTCAAAAGATGCAGGAAAGACATCATTTATTTTGGAAGAAGGACCACTGGACTAGACATCCAAGAACTTCATCCAAAGGCTCTAGCCTTGAGTCTATCTCTCACAGAAGCATGACCTTAGGAAAGTCCTCGGGGAATGAGGGAATGGACAGGATAATGTCAGAGGTTCCCTCCAACTCTAAATTTCTAGTTTCCTCTTAGTCCAGATTTAAAGACAAAACATGTATCAGGGATTTATTATTATTATTATTACAGATGTTAGTAAAAGACAAGTCGTAGAATTTTTTGCTTGTCTGGGTTGTGTATATGTGTGTATATGCATGTCCTTTAATTTTAAAAAGTTATTAGGCCTCATAGAAATAATTTAATTAAATCAGCTTTGTAAATAAGAAGGAAAAGGATATTAACATTGCAAATTTTTTTCACAAGCCTGATTGTACATGTGCTCTTTAAGAATCAAAGAAAAGCTCCCCAATCTGAGATGTTTTAGATCTGATTTCATAAAGGAATTAGATAGCTGGTTACAATACCTGGGGAAATGATCAAAGTAATTGACCTCCCTGCCACACAGGTGAATTTTCTCTCTTTCTTATTCACCTTTTCTTCTCTCTTCTCGTCCTCTCTGCCTGTTGGCTTCTTTCTGCCTTCAACTCTCCCGTCTGCTCATCTCTTCTCTTTCCCTCCCTTCCCTTTCTTCTGGCTTCACTCACTAGCTTTTTAATTTCTCTTTAGTACCCGCTATGAAGACCTTGCTGGTAGAATGCAAGATTATGAATAATATGGACTGCTGTAGTAGATCAATGTTCAATATTTTTACAAATTCATGAAATAATTAAGATTAAACATGAACCAAATGACCATTTGGGGTAAGTACTTGTCTTTCAGGATTTGAAATAGCTCAACTAGAATTCCATCACCTCCACTAGCTTTGTTCGTAGTGATGCTTTCTAAGGCCCACTTGACTTCACATTCCAAGATGTCTGGCTCTAGGTGAGTGATCACACCATTATGATTATCTTGGTCGTGAAGATCATTTTTGTACAGTTCTTCTGTGTATTCTTGCCACCTCTTCTTAATATCTTCTGCTTCTGTTAGGTCCATACCATTTCTGTCCTTTGTCGAGCCCATCTTTGCATGAAATGTTCCATTGGTATCTCTAATTTTCTTCAAGAGATCTCTAGTCTTTCCCATTCTGTTGTTTTCCTCTATTTCTTTGCATTGATTGCTGAAGATGGCTTTCTTATCCCTTTTTGCTATTCTCTGGAACTCTGCATTCAGATGCTTATAGCTTTCCTTTTCTCCTTTGCTTTTCACTTCTCTTCTTTTCACAGCTATTTGTAAGTCCTCCCCAGACAGCCATTTTGCTTTTTTGCATTTCTTTTCCATGGGGATGATCTTGATCCCTGTCTCCTGTACAATGTCACAAACCTCATTCCATAGTTCATCAGGCACTCTATCTATCAGATCTAGGCCCTTAAATCTATTTCTCACTTCCACTGTATAATCATAAGGGATTCGATTTAGGTCATACCTGAGTGGTCTAGCGGTTTTCCCTACTTTCTTCAATTTAAGTCTGAATTTGGTAATAAGGACCAAATTTGGAAAACTCAGCAGTGGCCACAGGACTGGAAAAGGTCAGTTTTCATTCCAATTCCAAAGAAAGGCAACGCCAAAGAATGCTCAAACTACCGCACAATTGCACTCATCTCACATGCTAGTAAAGTAATGCGCAAAATTCTCCAAGCCATGCTTCAGCAATACGTGAACCGTGAACTCCCTGATGTTCAAGCTGGTTTTAGAAAAGGCAGAGGAACCAGAGATCAAATTGCCAACATCTGCTGGATCATCAAAAAAGCAAGAGAGTTCCAGAGAAACATCTATTTCTGCTTTATGCCAGAGCCTTTGACTGGGTGGATCACAAGAAACTGTGGAAAATTCTGAAAGAGATGGGAATACCAGATCACCTGACCTGGCTCTCGAGAAATCTGTATGCAGGTCAGGAAGCCACAGTTAGAACTGGACATGGAACAACAGACTGGTTCCAAATAGGAAAAGGAGTCCGTCAAGGCTGTATATTGTCACCCTGCTTATTTAACTTCTATGCAGAGTACACCATGAGAAACGCTGGACTGGAAGAAGCACAAGCTGGAATCAAGATAGCCGGGAGAAATATCAATAACCTTAGATATGCAGATGACACCACCCTTATAGCAGAAAGGGAAGAGGAGCTAAAAAGCCTCTTGATGAAAGTGAAAGAGGAGAGTGAAAAAGTTGGCTTAAAGCTCAACATTCAGAAAACGAAGATCATGGCATCTGGTCCCATCACTTCATGGGAAATAGATGGGAAACTGTGGAAACAGTGTCAGACTTTATTTTGGGGGGCTCCAAAATCACTGCAGATGGTGACTGCAGCCATGAAATTAAAAGACGCTTACTCCTTGGAAGGAAAGTTATGACCAACCTAGATAGTATATTCAAAAGCAGAGACATTACTTTGCCGACTAAGGTCCGTCTAGTCAAGACTATGGTTTTTACTGTGGTCATGTATGGATATGAGAGTTGGACTGTGAAGAAGGCTGAGCACTGAAGAATTGATGCTTTTGAAGTGTGGTGTTGGAGAAGACTCTTGAGAGTCCCTTGGACTGCAAGGAGATCCAACCAGTCCATTCTGAAGGAGATCAGCCCTGGGATTTCTTTGGAAGGAATGATGCTAAAGCTGAAACTCCAGTACTTTGGCCACCTCATGCAAAGAGTTGACTCATTGGAAAAGACTCTGATGTTGGGAAGGATTGGAGGCAGGAGGAGAAGGGGACAGAGGATGAGATGGCTGGATGGTATCACTGACTCGATGGACATGAGTCTGAGTGAACTCCAGGGGTTTGTGATGGACAGGGAGGCCTGGTGTGCTGTGATTCATGGGGTCGCAAAGAGTCGGACACAACTGAGCGACTGAACTGACTGACTGACTTAATTGTCAATATTGATTAAAATCACTCTTCTTCTAAAGCTGATGTTAAATAAACCTCAGATTCTGATAATGGCTAAATGTTTATATTTTAAATTAATTATAACTTTATTGTTAAATTTTAATAGTCAAATGTAAAAGTTCTGACACTATAATTCAGGAATAATAACGTCTTCATTTGCTCATTGCTAAATTTCCTTCACAGTCTTTATTTGTGATTCAAAGTAGATTCTCATTTTCAAGGAGCATACTTGATATCTGATCAACAGTTTTGTGCAAAACAAAATAAAAATTTTTAAGAACACTTTTTAGTAGCATTTTCTATGAGAAACTATACCTGTTTCCTAATTTGGGCAGATATTTTTTAAAATCTTTCAATTATAGAATATGGTTGACAATAAAGTGATAATTACAGAAAGTTTTTAATTTAAAATTTTAAACTACATAGATCCAAAACTAAGCAATTATCTTCTAATGAATTTTTGTAAAGCCTATTATTTTGATGTTTGATTAATGAGACTAAAATATTCTTCAGTGACTTCTTTTTTTCCCTTATAGTTTTTCTTTTTCTTCATGCAGTTTATATTCTTCACTTTATCGTGGTACAGGATTTTTGAGTTTTTTTCTCATACAGTCTTGAGACTGAAAAGATATTCTGCTTCTAATTCATTCTCCCAAGATATGATGAATTCCAAAATGTTACTTTTTCTTTAGAAACTCACAGACAAAATAAAATTAAATGTCTAAAATGTAAATATAGCGCATGATGGGTTGTGGGACATATGCCCTCTTACATTGCTGTGGGAATTCAACTCTATGGAGGGAATTTGGAATATCTAACAATATCACTACGAACAGCATCACTATGAACAAAGCTAGTGGAGGTGATGGAATTCGTTGAGCTGTTTCAAATCCTGAAACATGATGCTGTGAAAGTGCTGCACTCAATATGCCAGCAAATTTGGAAAACTCAGCAGTGGCCACAGGACTGGAAAAGGTTAGTTTTCATTCCAATTCCAAAGAAAGGCAATGCCAAAGAATGCTCAAACTACCACACAATTGCACTCATCTCACATGCTAGTAAAGTAATGCTCAAAATTCTCCAAGCCATGCTTCAGCAATATGTGAACCGTGAACTCCCTGATGTTCAAGCTGGTTTTAGAAAAGGCAGAGGAACCAGAGTTCAAATTGCCAACATCCGCTGGATCATGGAAAAAGCAAGAGCCTTCCAGAAAAACATCTATTTCTGCTTTATTGACTATGCCAAAGCCTTTGACTGGGTGGATCACAAGAAACTGTGGAAAATTCTGAAAGAGATGGGAATACCAGACCACCTGACCTGGCTCTCGAGAAATCTGTATGCAGGTCAGGAAGCAACAGTTAGAACTGGACATGGAACAACAGACTGGTTCCAAATAGGAAAAGGAGTCCGTCAAGGCTGTATATTGTCACCCTGCTTATTTAACTTCTATGCAGAGTCCATCATGAGAAACGCTGGACTGGAAGAAGCACAAGCTGGAATCAAGATTGCCAGGAGAAATATCCATAACCTCAGATATGCAGATGACACCACCCTTATGGCAGAAAATGAAGAGGAGCTAAAGAGCCTCTTGATGACAGTGAAAGAGGAGAGCGAAAAAGTTGGCTTAAAGCTCAACATTTAGAAAACAAAGATCATGGCATCTGGTCCCATCCCTTCATGGGAAATAGATGGGAAACAGTGGAAACAGTGTCAGACTTTATTTTGGGGGGCTCCAAAATCACTGCAGATGGTGACTGCAGCCAAGAAATTGAAAGACGCTTACTCCTTGGAAGGAAAGTTATGACCAACCTAGATAGTATATTCAAAAGCAGAGACATTACTTTGCCGACTAAGGTCCGTCTAGTCAAGACTATGGTTTTTACTGTGGTCATGTATGGATGTGAGAGTTGGACTGTGAAGAAGGCTGAGCGCTGAAGAATTGATGCTTTTGAAGTGTGGTGTTGGAGAAGACTCTTGAGAGTCCCTTGGACTGCAAGGAGATCCAACCAGTCCATTCTGAAGGAGATCAGCCCTGGGATTTCTTTGGAAGGAATGATGCTAAAGCTGAAACTCCACTACTTTGGCCACCTCATGCAAAGAGTTGACTCACTGGAAAAGACTCTGATGCTGGGAGGGATTGGGGGCAGGAGGAGAAGGGAATGACCAAGGATGAGATGGCTGGATGGCATCACGGACTCGATGGACGTGAGTCTGAGTGAATTCCGGGAGATGGTGATGGACAGGGAGTCCTGGCGTGCTGCGATTCATGGGGTCGCAAAGAGTCAGACATGACTGAGCGACTGAACTGAACTGAACTGAGCAATATCACAAACTCATTTATCTTTTGTTCCAGTAATCTCACTTTGATAAATTTTTCATATTGTTCCAACGATATAAAAATAAATAGACACAAGATTTACTGCAGCACTATTTGTAATTGAAAAATATTGTAGGTTTCTAAATGTTCAAACATGAGCTATTGGAGAATAAACTACATATAGCAATGGAGTACTATGCAACAGTAAAAAAAAAGAATGAGGAAGATCTCTATAAATGGATAGGGAGTGATTTCTAGATATTTTAAGTAAAAAAAGCATATTTCAAAACAGTATGTAGTTTTTTATTTTTACTGTAATATTTTAGCTCATACTCTGAATACTGAATAGATATAAATGACTCAATAGTTTAGTCCAGATTTTACAAAGGATATATCCATCTTTATCATTATTTAGGATTTAATTTTTAAAAATCTTAAACTTCAATATATTTCTTCAAAGTAGATAACTTGAATCTCTTCTGTGTGAATATTTTTTTCTTTTTAAAGATTTTTAAAAATCTTTGCCAAAAGAAGTATGTGTGTGTGTATACACACCTCCACATACTAACTCCATACATATCTTTTGTGTGAAAAAGAGAAGATAGCAAAAATGCAATCTCTGCTTATGTTTATGGGGGAAAAAGGAAGAGTAAACCAGAAAATATTGAAAAAGAGAATGGGGGTGAAATGGAGGGATGATGTAGAAGGGAATGAAACTTCTATGAGTGTAATTTTTGCATAGTTTAACTTCTGGAACATGTTAATAGTCTATGTATTCACAAAGCAAAATAAAATCAGTGAGAATGGTAGGAAGTGGAGCCTACCACTGAAAGCAAGCTGAAACCAATGGCATTTGAAAGGAGCACTATAATCACAGTGAAGGTAAAAAGGAAAGAAAAAGTGGGATAGGGAGAAGGGAGAGAAGGAGAAATGAAGCAAGAAAGAGGAAGAAAAAGAAAGGGAGGGAGGGAGGGATCTAAATAACTTACGAACACAGATTCTTACTATACACTCTTGATTTTCGGGAGGGGTGGGCAGGTTATTACTGACTGCGCTTCCTATGCTGTGCTCTGCAACCTCATGAGTAATTTATACCGTAACTGGGGTTGAACCTCTTAATCTCTCACCCATTTCATTAATTCCCCCTACCTTCCTCGCCTCTGGCAATCACGCTACAGTTGGCCCCTGTATCTGAGTCTGTTTCCTTCTGTTTGTTTTGTTTTTCAGATTGCATGCATAAGTGAAATCTTATGGCATTTGTCTTTCTCTGTCTGACTTCATTTAGCATAATACCCTCTAGGTCTGTCAGTGCTGTTGCAAAAGGCAAGATTCCATTGCTTTTGTTTGTTTGTTTGTTTTTTCTTTTGTATGGATGAAGCAATCAGTTGTTTTATTTACTCATTTATTTATTTTTATTGAAGGATAACTGCTTTACAGAATTTTGTTGTTTTCTGTCAAACCTCAACATGAGTCAGCCACAGGTACGCTGGTTTTTTATGGCCAAGTAATATTCCACTGTTCATGTATGCCACATCTTTATCTGTTAATCTATCAGTGGACACTTAGGTGTTTCCATACCTTGGCTATTGGAAATGATGCTACAATGAACATGGGGCTGCATGTGTTTTTGCTTTCTTCTGAAAAATACCCAGAAGTGGAATTGCTCAGTTGTACAGTAGTTCTATTTTTAATTTTTTGAGGAAACTGTATGCTATTTTACACAGTGACTATGTCAGTTTACAATCCTACCAACAGTGTACAAGGGTTCTCTTTTCTCCACATCCTTACTGACACTATTTTTTGTCTTTTAAATAATAGCCATTCTGACAGGCATAAGATGATATCCCATTGTGGTTTGATCTGAATTTCTCTGAGAACGTTGAACATCTTTTCATGTGTCTGTTGGGCATCTATATTTATTCTTTGAGAAAATGTCTGTTCATGTCTTCTGCCCATTTTTAATTGGGTTGTTTGCTTATTTTGAGTTGTATGAGGTCTTTGTATATTTTGGATATTAAATCCTTATCAGATATCATTTGCAAATATCTTTTAATATTAAACAGTATACTGATCATTTGAAAATACATTTTAATATCAAAGAGCATACTGCCTATGTTCTTTGTTTCTGGTATTACATTTTAAGACCTTAATTATTTTGAGTTTATTTTTGTATACACTATGAGCAAGTAGTTTAGTTGATTATTTAGCCTGTAGTTATCTGGTTTTTCCCAACATCATTTACTGAAGAGGCTGTCTTTTCTCCATTATACGTTCTTGTCTTCTTTGTTATAGATTCATCGACCATATAAATGTGGGTTTATTTCTGAGTTCTCTGTTCTGTTCCATTGATCTATGAGTCTGTTTTTGTGCCAGCACCAAACTGCTTTAATTACTGAAGCTTTGCAATATAGTTTGGAATTAGAATGTGTGATACATTCAACTTTGCTATTCTTTCTCAGAATTGTTTTGGTTACTCAAGGTCTACTGTGTTTCCACACAAGCTTTAGAATTATTTATTCTAGTCCTGTGGAAAAAATGCCATTGGTATTTTGATAGAGACTGCATTGAATCTGTAGACTGCCTTGGAGAGTATGGTCATATTAACAATATAAACTCATTCAATTCATGAGCACAACATATCTTTCCATTTGTTTGTGTCATCTTTATTTTTTTTTCTCAATGTCTGATAGTTTATAGTCTTATAGTGTTCATTCATTCTTGAGTTTGCTGAGAATTTTTATGATCATTAACTTGAATTCTTTACTAGATAGACAGCTTATCTCTAACTTAATTTAGTTCTTCTGGAATTTTATCTGATTCCTTCACTTGAAACGTATGCTCTGTCTCTTCATTTTGCCAAATTTGTCTGTGTTCGTTTCTGTGTATTAGGCTGGTTGGTGATGTTTCCCAATGCTGAAGAAGTGGCCTTATGTATGAGATGTCTAGGGGACCAAGAAGCACACTCCCCTTTAGTCACTAGAGTTATATGCTGTGGGGTGCTTCTTATGTGGGCCTCTCTGTTGTGGTGGGGACAGCTACTATGGGCATGCTAGTACGTGGGCTGGATGCTGGGTCAGCTGACTGTCAGATTCTGCCCTGAGTGGTGTCTGCCAGCTCACTGGTATGTGTGACTAGGTCCTGGCATGGCTGGCTGTGAGGTCAGAAGGGCTCCGAGTTGGCACTGGCCTAACTGGTGAGTGGGGTCAGATGCCAGAAAGACTTGCTGTGGTGATCAGGGGATCTCAGACTTGTGCTGGCCTATTGGGCAGGTAACCTTCCCACGCTAATGGACTAGAGAGATTTCACAATGGCGCTTGACAGTACCAGTGTCCTGATGGTTGAACAAGCTCCCCAAAATGGCTGCCACTAGCATCTATGTTTCCAGAGTGAGTCCTAGTCACCTCCTATCCTTTTATCAGGCTCTTCAAGATCAGCAAGTAGGTCTGACCCAGGCTACTTCTAAATTGTTGCCTCTAGGGACTTTCCTGGTGGTCCAGTGGTTAAGACTTCCCACTTCCACTGGAGGGGCCCTAGGTTCAATCCCTTACCAGGGAACTAAGACCTCACATGCTATGAGGCACTGCCAAAAAAAAAATAATATATATATATATATATATATATATATATTTCTGCACTGGATTCTGAGCATGTGAGACTTTGTCTGTGCACTTCAAGAGATTAGTGCCTGTTTGCCACAAGCATCTGGCTCTCTTCCTGGGACAGGAACCCTTGTCTGGAGAGTCCAATGTGGAGCTTGGACCCCTTTCTCCTTGGGGATAACCTCTGTCATTGTAACATCTTCCTGTTTGTGGGTCATCTATAAGGAGGTATGGGTATCAACTATACAGAATCTCTGCCTAACCTGTCTCACTGTGGTTCCTCCATATCTTTAGTTGCGGGAAATCTTTTCTGCTAGTCTTCATGTTCTTTTCATAGATAGTTGCTCTGTAAGTAGTTGTAATTTTGATGTTCCCACTGGAGGAGGTGAGCTCAGGATCTTCCTACTCTCCATCTTAGCCACCACCCCCAACAGTATGAAATTTTAAAAAATATCTTTATATACAAATAAGACTTTAAAAGCCCTTTCAGAAAGCACAGATAAATATTCTGCACATCAAAAGGACAGAAGGTATTTTTTTAGTCAACAGTATTCTTCTTTACATCTTACAATCACTGACAAGACTGATTTAAATGAAATATGTAAATAGTATCAGCTTTAGTCTTGGCTAACAGAATTAATAATAAGAGGAATTTAACAAAATTATCTATAATGTCTGGGACCCTCACATACTTCAGAGCCAATTTAGACAAATTTTGTTAACCAGGGAAAACTCTCCTAAATAAAATAATTTCTATCTTTATTTTTTCTAATATCTAATGTTATTATACAAAATGGGGAGTTAAGAGATAACTTAATTTTCTAGGAGATGGATACATGTTCTGGAGGAGTTCTTGAATGGAAACCCTTTCATCTCAGGATCAACTACATAGAATTCTCAAGATGGCAGGATGACAGCTAAGAAAACAATACTTTTATTTCAACTATTAGATATCCTGAGCTGTTCTTATTTAATGTTAAAAGTCATATCATCATCATGGCACCAATTTTGCTGAATGCCTCCCATCTTAATTTAGTGAGAAAAACACATGACAAACACATTTCCTCAGTAAACACTCAAATTAGTGGAATGGACAAATGCTCTGGTTGAATCAGTCACATTCATAAATGTAACAGCTCTGAGTGATAATAGAAAGAAATATATTAAGATGGTAAATTAAAGAATCTTTCAAACAGAAACGAAAATCAAGGTATCATTCATATTCAAACTGAGTACTTTGGTACTATTTTAAGGAAAGATAAATGAACCTAGATGCTTAGACAAGATCTTTCTTAGAGTCACTAATTATATTTTCTCAACGTGCTTTCCTCTGAAACCTTAATAGCTATGAGCCTCTTTTCCTCTCTATCCAAAAGATACCTAATTGGGATTGCTAAAAGCCTAAGATTTTCTACTTCTTTCCATGGTGAAGTAAGGAAAGCCCTGAATTAACTTCACAATGTAAACAGTTAGAAAGTTGTAGAAAACTGTTGTCAGACATTGGATAGCAGATAGTTCAGGACAATGATCTCCAAGAGAGAAACAGGCAAGTTACATAATCACTCTGGCTGACTGCGTGAAGCCAATTTTCAAACTATTCAAGATGCAAGAATGAACTCAACTAGAGCTGCTCCACTAAGTTGAGGAAATTGGAATTCTGAGATGCTGAAGTGGCTGGATGTTTCAGGGCAGAGTTCTTGAAAGAAGGATGCTTATAGAAAAACAGCTCCAGAAATCAGCAAAGAATTGCCTTGAGTCTTCATGATTATTAGGACATGTAGAATAAAATTCCACAAGACCAGCCAAGGCATGAGTAGAGACTTGTATGCTAAACAACTCCCAGAACTTACACAAAGTAGGGAGATGGTCAAACTCTAACCAAAAAAATAGAATCATTGGTGATCCCTTACAGTATTTATAGGAGACTCTATTAGATCACAACTCAGTAGTGGGGGTGAATTATTCCTGGAGTAAAGAATATCCCAGACCTATCACATGTTATTGACAATAAGCTGGCATATATTCAAATTACAGTGTCATAAATTTTGTAATCCCCATAGTAACCACAAAGAAAATAGGTATAGAATATACATGAGAGGAAATGACAAAGAACTTTAAACAGTTCACTACAAAAAATCAACTAAACCAAAGGACAGTAATGCAGGAAACAAGGAACCAAAAAACTAAAAGGTATGTACAACACGAAAAGCACAGTGACAGAAGTCTCTCCTTATCAGTAATTACTTTAGATGTAAATTGATTAAACTCTCCAATCAAAAGACAGAGCTTGACGAGATAGATAAAAAACATGATCCAACTCTCTGCTCTCTGCAAGACTCACTTGAGATCCAAAGACACAAACAGATTGAAAGAGAAAGATATTTCATGCAAATAATAACCAAAAGTGAATACAGGTGGCTATCCTAATCAGACAAAATAGACCTTAAATCCAAAAAGATTACAAGAGACAAGCGAGGACATAATATATTAATAAAATCTTCAACATAGCAAGAGGCCATAACAATTATAAACATTTACACACCTAAAGACAGACCATCAAAAATTGACAGAATTGAAGACAGAAATAGGCAGACAAGTGCTATAATAATATCTAAAGACTTCCACATCCCACTCACAATAATGGAGTTTTTTAACCAACATAAAAACCAATCTCATATAAGATGTACACAGAACACTCTACCCAGCAACAAAATACACATTTTCCTCAAGTGCTCATGGGACATTACCCAGAATAGCTCATATTTTAGGCTACAAATTAAGTCTCAATATATACTGAAAAACTGATATTGTGCAAATTATCCCTTCTGGCAAAAATGGGATAAAGTTAGAAATCAATAAGAACGGAAAAACTGGGAGATTCACAAAATTCTGAACATTAAACATACTTTTAAATGACCAATAGCTCAAAGAAGAACTGACTTTTGAACTCAGTGGGAGAAGGCAAGGGTGGGATTATTTGAGAGAATAGCATTGAAACATGTACATTATCATATGTAAAATAGATGACCAGGGCAAGTTCAATACATGAAGCAGAGCCCCCAAAGCCAGTGCTCCAGGACAACCCAGAAGGATAGGGTGGGGAGGGAGGCGGAAGGGGCGTTCAGGATGGGGGGGAACACATGTATACCTGTGACTGATTCATGGTGATGTATGGCAGAAATCATCACAATATTGTAAAGTAATTACCTTCCAGTTAAAATAAATTAATTTTAAAAAACTAAGAAAGAAATTAGAAAATACTTAAAGATGAATGGCAACAAAACCATACATATCAAAACTTATGGGACACAGTGAAATCAGTGCTAAGATGGAAATTTATAATTTATAACTATAAATGCTTACATTAAAAAGAGAAAGATCACAAATCAACAACCTAACTTGACAACTAAAAAATTAGGGAAAAAAAGAAATAAAATAACCCCAAAGCTAGCAGAAGGTGGGAAATAATAAAGAACAGAGCAGAGATAAATAAAATAGAGAATAGGAAAACAACAGAGAAAATAAACTAAACCAAAAGTTGTGTTAAAAGGCATTATCAAGAGAATAAGGAGATAACCTACAGAATGGGAAAAATATTTGCAAATTATATATTTAATAATGAATTAATATCCAGAATATATAGAGAGCTCCTGAAACTCAAAAATAAAAAATAACCTGATTCAAAAATGGGCAAAGGCCTTAAATAGATACTTCTCCAAAAACATATACAAATGGCCAATAAGAACATGAAAAGAGATTATAACAATTTTAATTAACAGCAAAAGGATAAACATGAAGAAGTAAAACAAGACATCAAAGTTGCAAAATGTGGGAGAGGAAAGTAAAAAATGTAGATCTTTCAGAATATGTTTGAACTTACATGACTACTAGTTTCAAGAAAATAGATTTAGTTATGGGTTAACATACTTGAAAGCCAGAGTAACCACAGATCAAAAACACAGTGGGCTCAGAAAAACAAAGAGGAAAGGAACTCAAGCGCAATACAAAAGAAAATCATCAAACCACAAAGGAAAAAACGAGAACAAAAGTAATACCAAACAAGCAGCAAAGTGTTATTAGTAAATAACACTTATAAACTTCTAAGCGTCATTAGGACACTGTAATATTGGCAAAAGAATAGACAAAGAGATCAAGGGGACAGAATAGAATATACAGGATTAAACCTCATAATTATGGTCATTTGGTTTTCTGACAAAAGTACCAAGATAATTGGGAGGGAAAAGGATGGTCTCTCTCTCTCTTTTTTCTTTTTATTTACTTATCTTTACTGAAGTATTGTTGATTTGTAATATTGTGTTACTTTCAGGTGTACACTGCAATGATTCAGTTATATATTATTACTATTGTTGTGTCCGACTTTTTGCAACCCCATGGACTGCAGCACACCAGGCTTCCCTGTCCTTCACCATTTCCCAAAGCTTGCTCAAACTCATATTATTACCATAAGAATATATATTCAACATACACACATATATTCCTTTTCTGATTCTTCTCCTTTATAGGGTACTAGAAGATATTGAGTATAGTTACCCGTGCTATACAGTAGGTCCTCACTGGTTAGCTATATATAGACTGTGTATATATTAATCCCAGTTTCCTAATTTATCCCCCACATTTCTTCTTTGTTAACCATAAATTTGTTTTTATGTCCGTGAGTCTCTTTCTGTTTCGGAAAGAAGTTCATTTGTATTTTTTCTCCTTAGGTTTCACATATAAACTACATCATATGATACTTGTCTTTCTCTGTCTGGCTTACTTCATCTAGTGTGATAATCTTTAGGCCCATCCAACTGCAAATGGCATTATTTCATTTTTTATGACTGAGTGACATTCCACTGTGTGTGTGTGTGTGTGTGTGTGTGTGTGTGTGTGAATGTGTAGGCCACATCTTCTTTATCTATTCACCTGTTGATAGACATCTATATTACTTCCATGTCTTATCTATTGTAAACAGTGCCACAATGACACTGGGGTAAGAATAGTCTCTTTAACAAACTGTGATGGGAAATTGGATAGAAACATGGAAAGAAACATGCCTCCACCTTTACCTCATACAATTGTTGAAATGAAATGGCTCATAGACCTAAATATAAAAGCTAAAACTATGTAAAACTTCTGGAAAAAATCAATGAAGAATATCTATGTGATCTTACATGTACGAAGATTTTTCAAATGACAGATATACATACATAAGCTGTAAAAGAAAAAATTGATGTTTAACTTCATCAAAATTAAAAAATTTTGTTCTTCAAAATACACCATTAAGAACATCAAAAGCTAGGCCATAAACTGAGTGAAAAATATCCACAATTCACAATCATCATATCTCATTGTTGTTCCACGTGGCAACTGTCTTACGACATATCATGTGTAGCAAATTTTCACATGCTTATTTGCCATCTTTATATGTTCTTTGATAAAGATTCTGTTCAGGTCTTGACCTACTTTTTAACTGGGTTGTTTTCTTACTGTTGGGTTTTAAGAGTTCTTTGTATATTTTGGATAGCAGTACTTTATCAGATATCTGGCAAATATTTTCTCCCAGTCTTTGGCCTTTTTTCTTTAATTAAAGGATAATTGCTTTACAGTATTGCATTGGTTTTTACCAAAGATCAACTTGAATTAGCCATAGGCTTACCCATGTCCCCTCCCACTTGAACATCCCTCCAACTTCCCTCCCCATCCCATCCCTCTAGGTTGTTTAGTTCAGTTCAGTTGCTCAGTCATGTCTGACTCTTTGTGACCCCATGAACCACAGCATGCCAGGCCTCCCTGTCCATCACCAACTCCTGGAGTTCACTCAGACTTTTGTCCATTGAGTCGGTGATGCCATCCAGCCATCTCATCCTCTGTCGTCCCCTTCAACTCCTGTTCTCAATCCTTCCCAGCATGGGGGTATTTTCCAATGAGTCAGCTCTTAGGATCAAGTGGAAGTATTGGAGTTTCATCTTCAACATCAGTCCTTCCAATGAACACCCAGAACTGATCTCCTTTAGGATGGACTGGCTGGATCTCCTTGCAGTACAAGGGACTCTCAAGAGTCTTCTCCACCACCACAGTTCAAAAGCATCAATTCTTCGGCACTCAGCTTTCTTTGTAGTCCAACTCTCACATCCATACATGACCACAGGAAAAACCATAGTCTTAACTAGACAGACCTTTGTTGACAAAGTAATGTCTCTGCTTTTCAATATCTTGTCTAGGACATAAATAGGAGAAACAAAATTGCATTGAATCTACAAACCAATGTGGGATGAAGCAATAGCTTGACAATATTGAGTCTTCCAAATGCATATACATGGAGTATCTCTTCATTTATTTAGTTCTCCTTTGATATCTTCCATTAAACTTTTGTAGTTTTCCTCATACAAACCTTACACATATTTTTCTAGATATATACCTAAATATTTTATTTTAGGGGGTGCTAACGCTAAGCAATACATGAACTGTGAACTTCCTGATGTTCAAGCTGGTTTTAGAAAAAGCAGAGGAACAAGAGATCAAATTGCCAACATCTGCTGGATCATGGAAAAAGCAAAAGAGTTCCAGAAAAACATCTATTTCTGCTTTACTGACTATGCCAAAGTCTTTGACTGTGTGGATGACAATAAACTGTGGAAAATTCTAAAAGAGATGGGAATACCAGACCACCTGACCTGCCTCTTGAGAAACCTATATGCAGATCAGGAAGAAACAGTTAGAACTGGACATGGAACAAGACTGGTTCCAAATAGGAAAAGGAGTACGTCAAGGCTGTATATTGTCACCCTGCTTATTTAACTTATATGCAGAGTACATCACGAGAAACGCTGGACTGGAAGAAGCACAAGCTGGAATCAAGATTGCTGGGAGAAATATCAACAACCTCAGATATGCAGATGACACCACCCTTATGGCAGAAAGTGAAGAGGAACTAAAAAGCCTCTTGATGAAAGTGAAAGAGGAGAGTGCAAAAGTTGGCTTAAAGCTCAACATTCAGAAAACGAAGATCATGGCATCTGGTCCCATCACCTCATGGGAAATAGACAGGGAAACAGTAGAAACAGTGTCAGATTTTATTTCTTTGGGCTCCAAAATCACTGCAGATGGTGATTGCAGCCATGAAATTAAAAGACGCTTACTCCTTGGAGGGAAAGTTATGACCAACCTAGATAGCATATTCAAAAGCAGAGACATTACTTTGCCAACAAAGGTCCGTCTAGTCAAGGCTATGGTTTCTCCAGTGGTCATGTATGGATATGAGAGTTGGACTGTGAAGAAAGCTCAGCGCCAAAGAATTGATGCTTTTGAAGTGTGGTGTTGGAGAAGACTCTTGAGAGTCCCTTGGACTGCAAGGAGATCCAACCAGTCCATCCTAAAGGAGATCAGTCCTGGTTGTCTTTGGAAGGAGTGATGCTAAAGCTGAAGCTCCAGTACTTTGGCCACCTCATGCGAAGAGTTGACTCATTGGAAAAGACTCTGATGCTAGGAGGGATTGGGAGCAGGAGGAGAGGGGAACGACAGAGGATGAGATGGCTGGATGGCATCACCGACTCAATGGACATGAGTTTGAGTGAACTCCGGGAGTTTGTGATGGACAGGGAGGCCTGGTGTGCTGCGATTCATGGGGTCGCAAAGAGTCAGACACAACTTAGAGACTGAACTGAACTGGAAGCTGAGCACCAAAGAATTGATGCTTTTGAACTGTGGTGCTGGAGAAAACTCTTGAGAGTCTCTTGGATTACAAGGAGATCCAACCAGTCCATCCTAAAGGAAATCAGTCCTGAATATTCATTGGAAAGACTGACGCTGAAAAAAAAAAAAAAAGACTGACGCTGAAGCTGAAACTCCAATACTTTGGCCACACGATGTGAAGAAGTGACTCGTTGGAATCTTTCCCTGATGCTGGGAAAGATTGAAGGCAGAAGGAGAAGGGGATGACAGAGGATGAGATGATTGGATAACATCACCGAAGCGATGGAAATGAGTTTGAGTAGGCTCCAGGAGTTGATGATGGACAGGGAAGCCTGGTGTGATTCAGTCCATGGGGTCGCAAAGAGTCAGACACGACTGAGCGACTGAACTGAATTGAACTGAATGTAAATAGCATTGTGTTTTTAAATTCAAATTCAACTTGTTTATTATTGGTGTGTAGAAAAGCAGCTGACTTTTGTGTAATAACCTTGTGCACCTTTAACAGCTGCAACTAGAAGCATCCCAAATGTCCATCAACAGGTAAATAGATAAACGTGTTTTGTTTATCCATACAATAGAATTTACTCCACAATATAAAGATATTCACTGCTTTTATACTCCACGACATGAACAAATTTCAAAAACATTACACTGAGGAAAAGAAGATTCAAAAGAGTTTATACTGTATGATTACATACATATGTAACTTCAGAAAATACAAAGCTAATTTACAGTGACAAAAAGTAGATCAGTTTTCAGGGTTAATGGTGTGTGTGTGATTGGGAGAGGACATAAGGGAACTTTTTGAAGTGATGAAAATGTACATCTTATGGTGATTATACAGATGTGTAAATTTGTCAAATTCCTTTCACTTAAACTAGCTCATGTGGTTTCTATTATTGTGACTGCACACTGAGAGAGTCTTAAAGACAGAACAGGAGGTTGCCAGGCAAACCAGTAGGGAAGTGCTTTCCAGGAGAAAAAATAGCATGTACAAAGTTACTGAAGTATGAGGAAGTGTGACGCATGTGACGAGCCTCTTTAATCAAGCTACAGATTTCATGAATCACAGAAAATATACACTATTACATAAAGGCTATTTTTTTTAAACTGGATCAACTATGGTTTCAGATTTTCTAACAGAATAAGGAAAAGGCAACATTTTCCAAAAGTTTTCCCCACTTGAACATGAGGAAAACTGTGCTTAATCAAAACCAAAGGGAAAAAACAGAATGTTTATTTTAAAATTTTTTTACCAAATTTATGTTGGAAAACTCAAGCTGTTGCCAATCACTCCCAACCACCACCAACGCTGCATGGTTTGATAACAGAAGAGACTTCAGTAGGTCACTCCACAGCAACAAAGGTTCACATCACCTCTCACAGACTCAGGTATCCCCATAGGAATTTCTACAACCTAGGAAGTGCTAGAGACACTTCTGCTGAGTACTGGAGAATACATTTTAAAATTTAAAAATAACCCACACATTTTAACTGCTAATCCTTCCAGAGAGTCTGACTGTATACAATTCAGGGCATATATTATCTCTAATATCAGAAACTAAAAGTTGCAAAATTCATACAAGAGAAAATACAACTAGTAAATAAACAGGAGAAAATGTTTACCTTGAGAGTAATCGGAAAAGCACAAATGAAAGTATTCAAGAGACTTTTTTTCTTAAACTAGTAGAAAAAAGTAAAAGATAATTCCAAATATCAACAAGGGCACAGTGAAACATGTTCCCACCTTGCTAATCATAGTAAAAATTTATATAACATTTTAAAAAATGTTTAAAAAGAAATTTGACAATGTGAAACAAGAATCATACCTTTCCTTAACCAAGGTGCTCACTTGTAGAAGTTTATCCTAAGGGTATGTTTAGATGAAAGGATAACCTTATGATGAAAGGCTTTTCACTGTAACATTGTCTATGATAGTGGAAAAAACTGGGAGACTCTTGAAGTCCAACAACATAAAAATGGTTGAATTATGATGTAGTACATGCTATGGATGTACAATACTGTAGAAACACATTTATTCTATAAGGCTAAGTGAAATGCAGAATATAAAATTAAATGACACTGTGACTGCAACTGTGTTTAAGAAGAAAGACTGAAAGGCAATAAAGAACACGCTAAACCGGGTTAGGTGAGGGACTTCCAAGTAATTTTTTCTATTTCCTAAGCTTCTGTAATATTTTATTATTTTTATAATGAACTAAACAAATGGGAGTGCCAGATCTTCTGAGTTAAGGAAAGTGAAAAAAAGAAAGGGCTTAACAAATCACTAAGAGTTAAAAACTGAAACCTTCAATCTCATTATGAGGAAATTGACTATAACTTGACCATCAGAATAACATCAAAACTAATTAATTTAATAGAAATGCAAAAATATATTCTATATTTCTGAACATCAGATTCAATCCTAGGAAGGAGGAAGAGCTAGTAACTTTCATTCAAAAGTCCTGGATTAGAGTTCAGGGGCCATTATTTAATACACATATAAGATCAGGCAATGACTTGAAGATATGTTTACCTGTGTATACAAGGATGCTAGTAATGCTCTCCTGACTCACCACTTGGGAGAGCTGTGAAAATTACTGAGAGAACACTAATGACAGTCTCCTGTAAACAAAGGACGGGCTATGGGCATTTCTCAGCATTCATTGTTTGCACTGTTTCTACCAATCCCTTGTTGGCTCAGTGGTAAAGAATCCCCCTGACAATGCAGGAGATGCAGGGGACAAAAGTTCAATCCCTGGGTCAGGAAGATCCCCTGGAGAAAGAAACAGCAACCCCCTCCAGTATTCTTGCCTGGAGAATTCCATGGACAGAGGAGCCTGGCGGGAAAGTCCAGGAGGTCACAAGAGTCAGACACGACTTAGTGACAACACAGCAAGTGTCTACCACACCAACCTTCCCAGGAGGTTGAATCAGGAATAGAGCCACATTAGACACTCTATGGCCTCTGAAGAATGTCTACCGAGGCGGACCCACTATCAGCTTAACTTCAAATTGGTCCAATCACCCACAGGACTTGGGGGTTTCCATACGAACTCATTAGGGAGGAGGAAAAAGAAGGCTGAACAGAGTTCTCTCAATTTTCCTTGAGGAAAGAGATGAAGAGAGAAGGCAACAGAGAGAACTTCTTTAAAAGAGAGAAGAGGCTATAATGCTGATAACCAAACTTCCTTCTAAGGTGGAGAGCTATCTGGCCATGATCAAGAGGTTGAGTGCTCTAGCTTCCTACCAAAAAAAGTGGTCCTTCCAGGTGATGCGAAGTAGATCGATCTCCTTGAAATGACAGGGCAGTGGTACAGACAGTATACAGATGTGTGTCAGCAGTCAAAGATTTGTTGTCAACTGTAAACTCGAAACAAATGTTGAGAGAGGGCTTCCCTGGAGGCTCAGAGGTAAAGAATCTGCCTGCCGAGGCAAGAGAAATGGGACCAATCCCTGATCTGGGAAGATCCCACATGCTGGGGAATAACTAAGCCCACGTGCCACAGCTACTGAAACCACGTGCTGCAGCAACTAGAGCCTGGGGGCCCGAGAGCCCGTGCTCCACAAGAGATGCCACTGCAATGAGAAGCCCGTGTGCTGCACCTAGAGAGTGGCCCCCACTCTCCACGGCTAGAGAAAAGCCCGTGCTGCAACGAAGACGCAGCACAGCCAAAAATAAAAAGAAGATAGTTATTAAGTATATATATACATACATTGAGAGAACGTTTGATGGCGATGAGACAAGCTAGGCAATCCTAGAAGCTCCGGTAATAATTCTCTCTCAAAACAGAAGTCTTAGGAAATTTTGTTTGGTCTTCTTTCTAAAACCTTTTGCTCTGCCAGTGAGCTGAAAGGAAAGGGGTTCTATATACAAAATGACCTCCAGTTTCAGTTACACTGGGAAGTCATGGATGGCACAGCAACCACACTGCTTCCAGAAGAATTTTCTTGGCTTGACTTTATAATTGATCATCTTCTCAGTTGGAAAGTAAGCCCACTCATCCTTGAAACAAGACTAATGATTTCTGATTCAGTTGCCAAATATGTTCAGAAATTCTAATTTCACTTATTTAACATTTATATTGCACTTGATCAGTGCTAAACACTATGCAAACACTAGCTCCTGATCTGACAGGACAGCCCCTTGTTTCTGTGGAGTCACCATGGTGTCCCCACACGGAGAGGGCTGCAACTCTGAATGGCTTCACAGTGACTGGAAGCACTGCCTTGTTTAGTCCCCTCCAATTGCAGGTGACATCCCAGTGTGCTCTCTGGGGCTTTGTCCTGACAGGATGTAAATGGCTTCGCTCTTGTCCCTAGGGAGGCTGGCCATTAGAAATGCTTTCCTTTCCTTGAATTGATCCCACCACAGGCAGAGAGAACATGTGCCCACCACTCTTTTATCTCATCTCCCTCCCCGATATCACTACCTTTTCCATCTGTGAGCCTGACAAGCATATTATAAGACAGATCTGCTGTTCTGTGATATAGATGTCTAGTTTTCAAAAATCTTCAATCAAATTTTAGTCCCTCGAGCCCTTTTTCTGCTTTCCATTCTTTTTTATTGGTTAACACCTTTCTAATAATCAGGTGTCCAGAACTGTATCATCTTATCACTTTGCAGGTTCAGTTTCCAGGTGCTGTTTACTGTGACTCTAGGGCTTTGGAGGCATTTCTGCCTTTCACTGGATATCTCTGTTTCCAATCATTTATCTCCAGGCACTTAGCTCCTTCCTATTTTAAACTTTATTTTCTGCTTCAAATGTCTAGTATTACTGGGTTTCTTTCTATTATTGCTTGTTAATCTATAATGCATACACTTCCAAGTTTGTATCTGATAATACCATTCTTAATTACTTAATTCTTCAGAATCCCTTTAAAAAGTGAATAAGGACCAATAACAGCTATCAGTATTATAATAATAATGATAAAAGAGCTAACGTGTACTGAACACTCTCCACGTGCAAGGCACCATGCTGAGCACTTTCGTGTGTACTCACTGTTAGAGTAAATCATAATCTGAAGGTGCTAATGTCTTCTTTGTTTTTCTGGGTTTCTTTTACAGATATAGAGCCCCGAGGTTTAGAAAAATTAAGTAACGTGCTCAAAGGCACAAAGCTAGTAATTGAAAAGACCAAGATTTGAACCCAAGTGGTGGACTTAATCACTAACCTACATTGTTTTCACCTGTATCTAATAAGAACCATATGTGAAGCAGATTTATTTAGCCTTGTTTACTATTTTGAATAACTAAAAACAACTAACTCTATTGCTTTTAACAATGAAAAAGCCTTGGTAGTTAGCTTACTCTTTATAAAGAATACTTTAGTTACACTGTGGAGGTTCAAGACAGCTATCCACAGAGACACATCCAACATAGACACCGAAGGAGAGCAACTTCAGAGGTGATCCACTCTGGGTATCTTCCTTAGAAGGGGAGGCCTCTGAGGCATGGCTATGTAAATGACTTGACAGAGTTTACAGAACTAATTCACAGCAGAGCAAGGATTCCAGCGCTGCTTCCACTCCAACTTGAGGAGACGTAGGGGCCAGTTCTCTCTGAGCCAGAGGACCAGAGCCCACCAGCGCTGAATCTCACTTGAGAATGAAGTCTGGCATTTTGCCACGCCAGTGTTGCCTCTGCTATCAGCCATATGACGTCTCCAGTGACGGCTGAGCCCAGCCCTGTGCCCTAAGCCTGGCCCAACATGGAGGACAGCACGATGACATCATTCTAGCTCCTCTGCGCTCTCCCCGCTTCTCTACTTACTTGCCTTCAGGTGCCAGCCCAAGGTTCAGGCCCTCCCCACACACTCCCCCAAAGCCTTCTCGAACCACCTCAAAACACTGGAACTCTTATTTCCCCGGCCATTCATACACCACTTATCCTGCGCTGCTCGGTATTGTCTGTTTGGTATCTTCTAAGAGCCTGGATTGCCTGGAGGGCAGAGATCATCACTTATTCATCACTGAATCCACCACACTGCTTAGCCTAAGGCCCAGAACAAAATAGGTGTTCTATAAATGCTGATTGCTTTATTGTATGTGAAAATGAAAATGACTTCCTTGCTTCTATGGTGACTCCAAGAAAAGAAAGTAGCACTTCTGAGACCCAAGAGATCAACTGAAAAAATACTTTCAAGATCCTTAAGAGAAAAGTAATTTGGAGTACTTGTAATTATATGCACAAGACTGTGTATGACTTTCTAAAACAGCTAAAAACACGTTCAACTTGTTATTACTAAGCAGACAGGAAACAATGACAACAAAAAATCACTCTATAGATTTGCTTACTCAAACAAATCATTTCATTGAATTTTTCAAACCAGTTATACATATAGATATGGCTTGAAAATTAGGCTGGTTATTCACTATCAGATTACCAAAGTGAGAGAAAACCAAATATTGCAGTCCTGATAGTCTCAATACGTCATGCTGTTATTTCACTGGGTTTGAACATTTTGTTGGGAGGAGTCAATATATTTCCATGACGCTCCTCATTAGAGCTACATCTTAATTAAATACTGAGAAGCTAAAGCTCTGAATTGTACCTATAGAACAACTAATCTAATCTCAGTTCAGAATTGTTCGTTCACTTGCTTTCTTCCAATGGCTCCATTTAGCTTATTTTTATCCTCCTAAAATTCACGAAAACCTTTTGACTATCTTTTAGTTATTTGAACTGTGGCCAATTTGGTCAATATACTGCACTATATTTTGATTCTCGACTATTGAATAAATTGGATCTTGTCATTGCCTAACACATCTTTCACTTTGTATCATACAAGAGTAGAAATCTCGAATTAGAAGGGATTTGGGAAATAAGAAAAGGAGAAAGGTTAGATAACATGCATAAAGTCATACATTTTTATTGACAAAAATCAATAAAAAAGTTATTTTTATTGTATAAGAGGCTGTTTGTCATCTAACAATTAACCTAGTTGGCAATTAACTTTAAAAAATGTTTTTAAAATTACTCTCTGGTGGAATTATACTCACGTAGAATATAGAAATAATAATATAGAAGTAATACCGGAATCTCAATTCACAAATAATGAAACTTCTCAGTAATAAAGACAGAACTTTAAAAGGTGTGGTTGGAGAGTGTGGCTACTGCCATGTGAAGGGTGCAAGGCTCACACCCTGCAGATAAAGGACTGCTGTGTGAAATTAGTTTGGCTTGTGCTCAGTATTCCATCTCCCTTTCTGTGGTCTTTCTCCTCTCATTGGTGGCTTTGCTCCCTTTACCCCCGAATTCAAGTATTCTATGATTAGCCAGCCTCTCTCATCTAACAAAGCAGGAGTTAAGTATTCACTTGCATTCATGCTAAGTCACTTTAGTCATATCTGACTCTGTGCAACCCTATGGACTGTAGCCCATCAGGCTCTTCTGTCCATGGGATTCTCCGGGCATGAATACTGGAGTGGATTGCAGTGCCCTCCTTCAGGGGATCTTCCCAACCCAGGCATCGAACCCGCCTCTCATTTGTCTACCTACACTGGCAGGTGGGTTCTTTACCACTAGCACCATCTGGGAAGCCGAAGTGTTCATTTACTTAGTGTTAATGATTTTTAACCTATTGTCTTAATCAAATTTTCCACCTTTAGTGTCTTTGACAATGCTTACATTATCAAGTAGGTGGAAAAACATCTTTGGACTTCCTAAAATCACACTATTCTTAAGGCCAGTGAGAAATCTAAAGGTGATTTAGTTACATGTAGGTAATAAGTAAACATCTGTCAAAGGAATAATCTATCTTTCCCTACTCCTACCTTTTAGACAGCAACTTCTTCTCTTAGGACAATGAAACAGGGTCTGGTGACCATTCCTAAGAGTGGATTGATACAGAAGAATTTGTGTCCCATTGTATGCATCTCTTGGATATGAAATCTTTTTTTTTTTCTTTTGACCCAGGTCTTCTTGGCATGTTATCCCTGGTGGCTCAGGAGGTAAAGAATCCACCTGCAATGCAGGAGAACTGGATTTGATCCCTGGGTTGGGAAGATCCCCTGGAGAAAGGAACAGCTTCCCACTCCAATATTCTGGCCTAGAGAATTCCATGGACAGAGGAGCCTCGCAGGCTACAGTCCATGAGATTGCAAAGAATTAAACACAATTGAATGACTTTCACTTTCACCTCCTTCTTGATAGGCAGATTTCCCGCTATCACTTCCCCACCAATTAAGGTAGCTGATTATGTCAGCCTTCCACCATTGCTCATTATTAATTTACCTATTTGCAAAATTGTATTTTGCACTTTTTAGCATATATCCAAGGCAATGGCACTCCACTCCAGTACTCTTGCCTGGAAAATCCATGGACAGAGGAGCCTGGTAGGCTGTAGTCCATGGGGTCGCTAGGAGTCGGACACGACTGAGCGACTTCACTTTCACTTTTTACTTTCCTGCATTGGAGAAGGAAATGGCAACCCACTCCAGTGTGCTTGCCTGGAGAATCCCAGGGACGGGGAAGCCTGGTGGGCTGCCGTCTATGGGGTTGCACAGAGTTGGACACGACTGAAGCGACTTAGCAGCAGCATATATATAATGCTTGTATTAATAGCTTAATGACATGATCATCATACTTTGTCCAACATTCTGGAATAAAATGTTATGTTACATTTATTATTTCCACCATGTTCGCAATTTCTGAAAATAAGATGTGACATGGAAGACTACATTTTCACTTACAGGTATCACTGAACTGTATCTTATAATTAAAAATATGAAATTTACATGATTATATTATGCTGATTTGTAATTATAATAATGTTAATTTCTCTGATAGTTTACAATTTATGCTGATTATAGTGGCACATTATTTTACAATTTACAATGACTCCCTGAGGTAGAAGAAAGAAAGCCATCATTATCATGCCCATTTAACAGGTAAAGAGACTGAGACACTGACTATGTCATTTGCTTGATAGCACTGGCCTCTCTACCTCTGAGACTGCTCCTAGAAGGGAAAAGAGAGAGGAAACTAACATTTGGTGAGCATCTATTATGTATTAGATATTGTGTTAGAAACTTTTCATATACAGTATCTTCAGCAACTTGCCCGGATTCCAACTGCTAGTAAATATAGAATAGGACTCTTCTTTCTTCCCCCATTCTGAACCTCATGGCTGATCAGCTGAGTTACTGTCCCATCAATTCCTTTGACTCTCCTTACATGTTAGTACCTCCACCACATCCATTTAGCAAAGCCCAGTTTCTATCACTGTTTTAATTTACCCTCTCTGCTTTTATACTCAGGTATCATTTGTTGCTTTGAGAAAAACCATTCAGCTACAAATTCCTTTTGTCTAAACACAACGCTGCCCTGCTTCTTTTATTCACTCTTCATTCATCCTCAGTTCTCTCCCACAGTTATTCCATTCTTCATAACCCACATTGCTTTCATTTTTAGCAGATGATCAGGGGCCCTCGTCATCACAAAGCCGTCAGTCATTATCGTCCTCTGCTTTTAGAATGTCTAACTACGAATTTAAGTATAATAAAATGCCTCTATCCTTCCTTCTAGTCTCAGAGAATGTGTCCCTTTTTCTACCCAGAATAAATTCATTTCTTCTTTTGACTCATTCTTAGTCTCAGGATTTGGGGGATTTGTCATTTTACCCCACCATGCACCCTGATTTTTCAGGCCCCAAACAAGTTCAAATCTTTCACATTTTAAGAAAAATATGCTCTTCTTAGCCTCAAGGTTTCTCTTGTTACCATAAAACCCATTTTCCCTTTTGATAACCAAACTTATTTAAAAGAAAAAGCAAAGATGTCTACTCTCACCAACTTTTTTCAATACAGTTTTAGAAGGCCTAGCCACAGCAATCAGAGGAGGAAAAGAAATAAAAGGAATCTAAATTGAAAAGAAAAAAGTCACAGTTTTCAGATGACATGATACCATACACAGAAAATCCTAAAGGTGCCACTGATACAAGGAAAAATTGAGGGCGGGGGGAGGTGGGGGTGACAGAGGATGAGACGGTTGGAAGGTATCACTGACTCAAAGTACATGAGTTTGAGCAAACTGGGAGATGGTGAAGGACAGGGAGGCCTGGTGTGCTGCAGTCCACAGGGTCACAAAGAGTCAGACATGACTGCAACTGAACAACAAAGGTGACACTAGAAAACTACTAAAGCTCATCAGTGAATTCAGTAAAGCTGGAGGATACAAAATTAATACACAGAAATCTGTTGCACTTCTGTACACTAACAATGAAGTAACAGAAAGAGAAATTAAGGAAACAATCACATTTTACCATCACATCAAAAAGCATTAAAATGCCCAGGAATAAACCTGTACCAATGAAAGAAAATTAAAGACAACACAAACAGATGGGAGGATATATCATGGTCTTGGAAAAGAAAAATCAGTATTGTTAAAACGACCATACTACCCAATGCAATCGAGGATTTCCCTGGTGGCTCAGACAGTAAAGCGTTTGTCTACAATGCAGGAGACCTGGGTTCGCTCCCTGGGTCGGGAAGATTCCCTGGAGAAGGAAATGGCAACCCACTCCAGTACTCTTGCCTGGAAAATCCCACGGACGGCGGAGCTTGGTGCAGGCCACTGCCCATGGGATCGCAAAGAGCCGGGCATGACTGAGTGGCTTCACTTTCACTTCTTTCACCCAATGCAATCTACAGATTTAATGCAATTATCAAATTGCCAATGATATTCTTCATAGAACCAGAACAAATAATTTCTAAAATACTTTTATTTATTTAATTATTTTTGGCTGCACTGGGTCTTCATTGCTTTGCCTGGGCTCTCCCTAGTTGCAGTGAGTGGGCGCTGCTCACCGTGTGGACTTTTCACTATGGCGGCTTCTCTTGCTGTGGAGCTCAGGCTCTAGGCCCAGGCTTCAGTAGCTGCAGTGAGCTCAACAGTTGTGGTATGTGGGCCCTAGGGAGCATGGGCTTCAGTAATTGTAACCAAGAAGCTCTAGAGTTTGGGCTCAGTAGTCATGGTACACGGGCTTAGTTGCTCCATGACATGTGGAATCTTCCAAGACCAGGGATCAAACCCATGCTCCCTGCATTGACAGGCTGACTCTCATTCACTGTGTCACCAAGAAAGTCCACAAATAATTTTAAAGTGTGCACAGAAACACAAAAGACTTCAAATAGCCAAAACAATCTTGAGAAAGAAAAGCAGAACTGAAAGAGTCACGTTCCTTGACTTCAGACTATAGTACAAAACTACAGTATTCCAAACAGTATGTTACTGGTACAAAGTGAAAGCGAAGTCGCTCAGTCGTGTCCAACTCTTTGCGACCCCATGGACTGGAACCTACTGGGCTTCTCCGTCCATGGGATTCTCCAGGCAAGAATACTGGAGTGGGTTACCATTTCCTTCTCCAGGGCATCTTCCTGACCCAGGGATCGAACCCGGGTCTGCCGCATTGGAGGCAGATGCTTTAACCTCTGAGCCACCAGGGAAGCCCCAAAACACACATAATTCAGTGAAACAATATAGAACCCAGAAATAACCCTCCACACTATGGTCTATTAATCTATGACAAAGGAGGATAGGATAAACAATGGAGAAAAGATAGTCTCTTCAAGAAGTGATCCTGGGAAAACTGGATAACTACATGTAAAATGATGAAACTAGAACATTCTCTAATACTACACACAATAGTAAACTTAAAATGGATTAGAGATCTAAATGTAAGACCAGATACTAAAACTGTTAGAGGAAAACAGACAGAATGCTCTTTGACATAAATCACAGCAATCTTTTTGGATCCACCTCCCAGAATAATGAAAATAAAAACAAAAACAAACAAATGGGACACAATTAAACTGAAAAGTTTTGCACAGCAAAGGAAATCATAAACAAAACAAAAACATAATCCTCAGAATGGGAGAAAATATTTGCAAATGAAGCAGCCAATAAGGTTAGTCTCCAAAATATGCAAACAGCTCAGGCTGCTCAATATCAAAAACCAAACAACCTAATCAAAAAAGAAGATATAAAAAGACATTTCTCCAAAGAAGACATTCAGTTCAGTTCGGTTCAGTTGCTCAGTCATGTCCGACTCTTTGCAACCCCATGAATCACAGCATGCCAGGCCTCCCTGTCCATCACCAACTCCCAGAGTTTACTCAAACTCATGTCCATCGAGTCAGTGATGCCATCCAGCCATCTCATCCCCTGTCATTCCCTTCTCCTCCTGCCCCCAATCCCTCCCAGCATCAGGGTCTTTTCCAATGAGTCAACTCTTCGCATGAGGTGGCCAAAGTATTGGAGACATACAGATGGACAAAAAGCGCATAAAAAGATGCTCAACATCACTAATTATTAGAGAAATGCATATCAAAACTACAAAAAGGTATCACCTCACACTGTTCAGAATGCCTATCATTTAAAAGTCTACAAACAACAAATGCTGGAGAGGGTGTGGAGAAAAGGGAACCCTCCTACACTGTTGGTGGGAATTTAAACTGGTGCAGACACTATGTAGAACAGTATGGAGGGTCCTTTAAAAAACAACTAACATATGGCCCTGCAACCCTACTCCTTGGCATATATCTAGAGAAAACTATAATTTAAAAGGATAAATAAAGTTTGACAAGACAAAATTAATACACATAAATGCTCATTGTAACACCATTTACAGCTGCCAAGATATGGAAACAACCTAAGTGTTCAACAGGTGACTGGATAAAGAAGATATGGCATATGATGGAATACTGCTAAGCCATTAAAAGGAATGAAACTTTTCCATCTGTTGCCACTTGCAGCAGCAACATGGGTAGACTTAGAAGATGTTATATTAAATGAAATGAGTCAGACAGAAAGATAACTTCTGTATGATATCATTTATGTGTGGAATCTAAAAAATATAGCAAAGTAGTGAATATAACAAAAGAGAAGTGGACTCACAGACACTCACAGATACAGTGGTTACCAGTAGGGAGAGAGAAGGGGTAAGAGGCAATATAAGGGTAGGAAAATAAGAGGTACAAACTTAGGTATAAAATAAGCAGCAAGGATTTATTGCACAGAACAGGGAATATAGCCAATATTTTATAATAACTATAAATGGAGTATGGGAAGCCCTGGTGACTCAGCGGTAAAGAATCCACCTGCAATGCAGGAGACACGGGTTCAATCCTTGAGTCAGGAAGATTCCCTGGAGAAGGAAATGGCAACCCACTCCAGTATTCTTGCCTGGAGAATCCCATGGACAGAGGAGCCTGGCATGCTATAGTCCATGGGGTTGCAAAAGAATCAGACACAACTTAGCAACTAAACAACAACAACAACATAAATGGAGCATAACCTTGAACTATTGTGAATCGCTATACTGTACACCTGTTGCAACCCCAAGGAATGCAGTCCACAAGTCTCCTCTGCCCATGGAATTCTCCAGGCAAGAGAGTGGATTGCCATTCCCAACCCAGGAATCTAATTCATTTCTCCTGCACTGCAGGCAGATTCTTTATCATCTGAGCCACCAGCGAGCCCTGCACACACTGCAGAGCAACTATACTTTAATAAAATAACTAAATAACTGAATACATAAAGAAAAATCTAGTCTACAGTCACCATTACTTAGTGTTATACTCAACTCACTGTAAATTTAATTGTTTCCCCTTCTCCAAATTCACTCCTAAAAATTCTTTCTTCAAAGTGTATCACCAGGGCTAATCTCAGCCCACTGCTCTTCTGATTCTATACAACTCTGTAACAAAGAAGAGGTTCAGAATTAGAAATATATTGGGTTCCCATCTAAGTTGAAAGGTTTGTATAAATGTCTCCTGATTCTAGAGGATTAGACAATTTCATTGCCTTCTGTGACCCTAAGATTTATCTATGCATTAAATGAGCTGTCCACTTTTTTCCCTCTCTCCAAGAAAATTCCACTCACTTTTACTCTCGTTGACATGTAAGATTTATAAAAGTTTAATATTTGTCAAATCTACTGATATTGAACATAAGGAAGGACCCAGTGACATTTTCGCTGCCAAAATACTTGAAACAGGGCATACCCAATTAAATGCCCATCCTCTTCTATTATTCATCTTAACTGGAGACATAACCAGTCAACAAAGCCAAAAATCTGGGTCACTCTTGGCTCTCCCCCCTCCTTCTTCCTCTCCCACAAACCAATCCTTGAGAATTGTCAGTGTTACCTCCTAAACTCTTCTGGAATCTGTTCTATTGCTGTGCTGGGCTGTGCTTAGTCACTCAGTCATGTCCAGCTGTTTGCTATCCTGTGGACTGTAGCCCGCCAGGCTCCTCTGTCCACGGTGATTCTCCAGGCAAGAATACGGAGCGGGTTGCCATGCCCTTCTCCAGGGCATCTTCCCAACCCAGGGATCGAACTCAAGTCTCCTGCACTGCAGGGGGATTCTTTACTGTCTGAGCTAAAAGGAAAGCCCAAGAATACTGGAGTAGGTAGCCTATCCCTTCTCCAGGGGAACTTCTTAGCCCAGGGATCAAACCGGGGTTTCTTGCATTGCAGGCAGATTCTTTACCAGCTGAGATACCTGGGAAGCTCTCTGTTCTATTACCAATTCCCAAAATGCTAGAATGACCTTTCACAACTTTTACCGAGGAGAGTGAAATTCTACCAAAACAATGGTACCTCCCGATGGACACTTGGAAACTCTGAAGACATTTTAGTTGTCACATCTGCTAAGTCGCTTCAGTCGTGTCCAACTCTGTGCAACCTCATAGACGGCCGCCCACCAGGCCCCCCCATCTGTGGGATTCTCCAGGCAAGAACACTGGAGTGGGTTGCCATTTCCTTCTCCAATGCAGGAAAGTGAAAAGTGAAGGTGAAGTCGCCCAGTCGTGTCCGACTTTTAGCGATCCCATGGACTGCAGCCTACCAGGCTCCTCCGTCCATGGGATTTTCCAGGCAAGAGTACTGGAGTGGGCTGCCATTGCCTTCTCCAGTTGTCACATTTAGGGATGGAAAATGGATACGTCTATTATCTAGTGAGTAGAGGCCAGGAAAGCTACAAAACATCTTGTAAACAACACACTCCCCTCCCCCACCCCACCACACACAAAAATCACTAAGAATCATCTGGTTACAAATGTTAATAGTGCCAAAGCTGAGACACCTTACCTTGTCTATGGCAGCAGCCTCTTGACAGGTCTCTCTTCCCTCAGTTTTATCCCTTCTAAATCTATTATGCAGGTCTGTAGAGTAATTTGCCTAAAATGGAAATCTGTCCACACAGCGGACCTGCTTGCCACCCCTTCTTAGTCCCCGTCCTCCTCCTGGATACGGCTCACCCTGAGCATCCTTACTTACGTCACAGCGCTTTCTGACTTCCCTTACGTTTCACTCTCCAACAATAACCAAACGCTTCTGATTCCCCACTCAGTTCGTGGCTTTCCTATCCATACTCATGCTGCTTCCCCATTTGAAATGCCCTTTGTACTCATACTCTCCTTTACCATTTTAATTCTTTTTCACTTTTTAATGCTGAAACATGGCACTTCCTTCAGTAACCTCCTCTTCTGCCACACACACACCAGGCTCTAAGTCCCTTTTCTGTGTTTCCAAAGTAACTTTCAACAATAAGAGCTTAATATCAGGCTTATCACACTAGATATAAGTTTCTGGGTTTGATCAACTTCCATTTAGACTAAGTTACTGAGGAAGAGTCTGTGAGAACTGTATCATGTACCTGTTTTTAGTACAGCACAAAGATGTTGCTTAAAACTGAATCAATGAATGTTAACTCACATTGACATAAGCACTTCACACTTGACAAAATTATTTCACATGTAAAATACCATTTGCTTCTTACAATTCTGTCTGAGAGTGTAGCTGAGATAGACATAACAATACTAGTTTTATATATCATTAAACTGGGGCTCAGAGCTGACTTGAGTAAATGAAGTCATTTACCCAGAATGACTTGGTTTATAAATGGCAGAAGTGACACCAGAATCCAGATCATTTGGCGTCATGTCCTATGACCTTTCCAGAACTCTAGACTAGTTGATTTCATTTATATACACACACACCACATATAAGACACAGAAATATTTATATATATGTGTATATTTTGAAGACTTCTCTGGTGGCTCAGACGGTAAAGCATCTGCCTACAACGTGGGAGACCTGGGTTTGATCCCTGGGTTGGGAAGATCCTCTGGAGAAGGACATGGCTACCCACTCCAGTATTCTTGCCTGGAAAACCCCATGGACAGAGGAGCCTGGTAGACTACAGTCCATGGGGTTGCAAAGAGAAGGTATATATGTGCTCATATATTTGTGTATGTATTCATAAACATGGCCTATACATGCCTTTTCTAATTATCTAAACACAGGACATGTAAGTACATATATTTGTACATACATAACCTACATGATATACATGTACACACACACACACACACACACACACACACACACACTATAGCTCTCCCTCTGTAATTCTTTTCATTCTTGATCATAGCATTTGCTGCATTCACAGCTCATCCCAAGGTGCTCTCCAGCTATCTCTTCAGTATAGAAGAGCTGCAAAGAGCACCCAACGATGAAAATGAGCAAGTCATCTGTATTTGGTATGGCTTTCTCAGAGACATATTTTCATATTCCACTTACTCACCCTCCCACAAACAGCGTAACCACAGGACCTAAGATGCAAACAGACCAGAAGGGACCATGGACCTCATGAACATTGTCCAGGTTTCTCAGAGATAACTAACTACAACTTCAATAGGAGACCTAAATCTTTAAGAAACTATAATATTTGTCAATGTCTGCTTTTAAAATTTTTAATTTCCATTCAAACCAGGACATGGAAACAACCTAGATGTCCATCAGCAGATGAATGGATAAGAAAGCTGTGGTACATATACACAATGGAGTATTACTCAGCCGTTAAAAAGAATTCATTTGAATCAGTTCTGATGAGATGGATGAAACTGGAGCCGATTATACAGAGTGAAGTAAGCCAGAAAGAAAAACACCAATACAGTATACTAACACATATATATGGAATTTAGAAAGATGGCAATGATGACCCTGTATGCAAGATAGGAAAAAAGACACAGATGTGTATAACGGACTTTTGGACTCAGAGGGAGAGGGAGAGGGTGGGATGATTTGGGAGAATGGCATTCTAACATGTATACTATTATGTAAGAATTGAATCGCCAGTCTATGTCTGACGCAGGATACAGCATGCTTGGGGCTGGTGCATGGGGATGACCCAGAGAGATGTTATGGGGAGGGAGGTAGGAGGGGGGTTCATGTTTGGGAACGCATGTAAGAATTAAAGATTTTAAAATTTAAAAAATAAAAAACTAAAAAAAAAAATGTCAAACTCAGAATATGGCACCTAGTCTCTGAACAAGGCAGACCTATTGCTCTATGACAAGACGTATTAAATAGGTTTTTTTTCCTTATTGTGCGAATTCACCATTTGTATTCAGTAGATTCAAAAGTGCACAAAGACAAGATGCTAGAGAGGAACAGTCAGATCTTTCTGGTTGTGGAAACAGACCCGTGTACAATATTTGAAGAGGATAGTTTTATTTTTTAAGTCTGGTTAGCTCAGTAAATCACAAGGAGAAGCTTTGCAAGTTTACTTTAATAAATGTATTAATAAGCAAGATCATTTGTCGGCAGGCTTCATTAAACAATATAACTGAAAACAGACTATCAGTTAAATTTTTTTGCTACAAATTCAATAGTACATATTATAAGAAAGATTTATTGTACTTAAAGCAAATGCTGGGCAATCTATAGAAAATCTTTTGTTTTCAAATGAATTTATTTAATTATTATTTGTCCCTAGGGTACTGAAAGCTCTTTAATATTTTATTATGGTCTGTTTTTATTTCTTCATGGTGATGAAGGTGGGCTACAACAAAGCACCTCATCAATAAGGTGAATTATGATGTTGTCAACTCATGGACATATATTGAAATACTGTCTTAGAAAGAAAGCTGCTATATCTGTAAAATGTTTTACTATTCAACAGTGAATCATTTATTCATTCAATAAGCATTTACCACGTACCTGTTCTGTCGCAGACACTGTTCCAGCTAGATGTTGAGCATAACACAGCATAAGACAGAGCCGCTCCCTCAGTGAGGTCTCAGTGCCAGGGAGGAGACAAACTATTAGAAGAGACAGGTAAATTGCAACTGACCCTGGCAAGATCTAAAACAGGTGCATGACCAAACCACAGGAGCATTGAGACAGAAAACAAGTGTACGTCCAGGAGCTAACTATTCTTTCTGAGGGACAGTAGTTTTTGAGATGGGTTTTAAAGAATGAGAATAAATTTTGCAAAGTGATCTTAAATGGCATTCCAGATTGTGGGAACAGTGTGTGCAGAGGCATGGAAATGTGTTAAACCTGAAACATTAAGTTCCATGTGCCTGGAATGAGATAGGAGTGTGGATTTTAAGGAAGAAAAGTTTTAAGTCGGGCCAAAGAGGCAGCTCAAATTTGACTATTGAGAATTTATACATCAAGCTAATTGACTTCATTGTACTTTTATGCATCAAATAAATGGTCAGTATTCACCTACGAGGAAAATAGGTATGAGGACATATTTCTGCTTGGAAAATATTCTACTTGCTTTGTGATTTCTTCCAGGTTAGAGAAGCATGAAACAGACCTATGTAGCACATAGGTGGTCAGCTTTAACATTTAGCGCGTTAGCATTTCCTGCCTCATCTGGCAATCAAACATAGACTGTCTCTTACTGTATCTTCTCTTGCTGTCTTGAGCTTTTATACAAATATATCATTGTATTTTGGGGGGTGTCTCTCTATCTACCCAGTTATTCTATGAATGTCCTGAGGGCATAGATTGCCATGTACCACTTCTGTTTTTCACGACTAACACACATCAGAACATACAAGCCTCATCATTTCAAGTCTAAGTCTAATATTAATTAATTCTAGGAGAGTGACTTTATCGACATAAAATCTATATACAAATAGAATATAAGAAATATCCATGAATCTATATTTATATCCAAGAAAGAGGAAAGAAAGAAGAAAACAGAAAGGAGAAAGGGCAGCTCATTCTCCCTATAGAATTCCAGTTAACAAATTAAAAGGAATTATGGAAGTAGAAAAGTACCATTAGGCAGATATCACCAAAATAATTGTTGTAGGCAAGAATCATCAATGAAGTACTAACATTAGTTGGCAAAAGTTAATGATGAGGAATGGAATATTTTCATAGTCTCGGGGTACTCCCCCACTTATTAATTAAAAAGGGAAAGTAGTAACATTACAAGGGATAAATGCAGCAGACAGTATCTTTACCAAGTGATCCAAGTTATAATCATTAGCAATAAGTTACACTGACATCACATCTCATGATATGATGCACTGAGAATGTCACAGTACTTGCGGTATTTTTATATACCCTCAACCTAATCACGAGAAAACCTCAAACAGAAATTGTGGATAATTTCCAAAATGATGGACCCGTACTTTTCAAAAGTATGAAGGTCATCAAAGGCCAAGACTTAACAACTGTTGCAATTGGGGGGAATTAAGAACAGCCAGGAGCAACATGGCTATTGTCCAGAAGAAGGACACTAGTGGGACAATTGGCAAAATTCTAACAAGGTCTCTAGGTTCATTAATAAATTGTATCAATCTTGTTGTTCAGTTGCTCAGTCATGGACAACTCTTTGCAACCCCATGGACTCCAGCAAGCCAGGCTTCCCTTTCCTTCACTATCTCCTGGTGCTTGCTCAAACTCATATCCATTTAGTCAGTGATGCCATCCAGTCATCTTATCCTCTGTCGTCCCCTTTTCCTCCTGCTTCAATATTTCCCAGCATCAGGGTCTTTTCTAATGAGTTGGCTCTTTGTATCCGGTGGCCAAAGTATTGGAGTTTCAAGCTTCAGCCTCAGTCCTTCCAATGAATATTTGGGGTTGATGTCCTTTAGGATTGACTGGTTTGCTCTCTCTGCAGTCCAAGGGACTTGCAAGAGTCTTCTCCAACACCACAGTTCAAAAGCATCGATTCTTCAGCTCTCAGTCTTCTTTATGGTTCAATGCTTACATCCATACATGATTACTGGGAAAACCATAGCTTTGACTAGATGGACCTTTGTTGGAAAAGTAATGTCTCTGCTTTTTAATACACTGCCAAGGTTGGTTAAAGGTCCATCTAGTCAAAGCTATGGTTTTTCCAGTAGTTACGTATGGATGTGAGAGTTGGACTACAAAGAAAACTGAGCACCAAAGAATTTATCCTTTTCAACTGTGGTGTTGGAGAAGACTCTTGAGAGTCCCTTGGACTGTAAGGAAATCAAATAAGTCAATCCTGGAGGAAATCAGTCCTGAATTTTTATTGGAAGGACTGAGACTGAAGCTGAAACTCTAATACTTTGGCCACCTGATGCGAAGAACTGACTCACTGGAAAAGACCCTGAGGCTGGGAAAGATTGAAGGCAAGAGAAGGGGATGACAGAGGATGAGATGGTTGGATACCATCACTGACTTTGTGGACACGAGTTTGAGCAAGCTCTGAGAAGTGGTGATGGACAGGGAAGCCTGGCGTGCTGCATTCCATGGGGTCACAAACAGTCATACGTGACTGAGTGACTGAATTCAACTGAAGGTTGGTCATAGCTTTTCTCCCAAGGAGCAAGTGTCTTTTAATGTCATGGCTGCAGTCACCATCTGCTGTGATTTTGGAACCCAAGAAAATAAAGTCAGTCACTGTTTCCATTGTTTCGCCATCTATTTGCCATGAAGTGATGGAACCAGCTGTCATAATTTTAGTTTTTTGAATGTTGAGTTTTAAGTCAGTTTTTTCACTCTCCTCTTTCTCTTTCATCAAGAGGCTCTTTAGTTCCTCTTCACTTTCCGCCATAAGGGTGGTGTCATCTGCATATCTGAGGTGATTGATATTTCTCCTGGCAATCTTGATTCCAGTTTGGGCTTCATCTAGCCTGGCATTTCACATGATATACTCTGCATGGAAGTTAAATAAGCAGGGTGACAATATACAGCCTTGACATACTCCCTTTCCCAATTTGGAACCAGTCCATTGTTCCAAGTCTGTTTCTAACTGCTGCTTTTTGACCTGCATACAGGTTTCTCAGGAGGCAGGTAAGGTGGTCTGGTATTCCCATCTTTTGAAGAATTTTCCACAGTTTTCTGCCATCCACATAGTCAAAGGCTTTAGCGTAGTCAATGAAGCAGAAGTAGATGTAGCAATATTAATTTGCTAGTTTCTATAATTGCCCTATGGCTATAGGATATGCTAACATTAGGGGAATCTGGGCGAGGGCAGTGTGGAAACTGTACTATTTTTGTAACACTTTTTAGGCTAAAAATATTTCCAAAAAGTTCTTTAAAAACTGTAAATCAGCTCATGCATAGATTGAACACAAAACTTCAAGCAACTGTATTTTCGTGGCAACTGCTATGAAATCATCTAACTTTCACTTTGCAATTCTTTAGCTGAAAGTATTACATTCATCAGCGTGATATTCTATAAATACACAATAATTAACATCCCCACACAGAATCAGAGCTTTCTAGTTGGAGATTTAGCTCACTTGCACTACTAATGAAGAAAGTCACAGTTACTGTACTACACAGAATTTAGGGGAAAGAAGAAGATGATAAAACTTAAAAGGCAGAAAAGTCTATAAAATGCAAAAGCATTATTAATTTACAAATATCTACCTAGTACAAGATCTTTGAACTTGAGGCCTTTATGATCTAGCCCAGGAGAACACTGTGAAACAATACTGTGAATACTGTGAAACAATAGCTTGTGTTAGAGTGACTCATTCCTCACTCCTGGCTTTTCCACATGAAGGCACCTCCACTAGAGCAACACTTGGCTACAATATCAGTCAGCTCCGGCTGCCATAATAAAAGCCCAGAGACTGAGTGGCTTAGGCCACAGAAATGTATTTTCTAGAGAGTGGAAGTCAAGATCAGGGCTGGTTTCTCCTAAGGCTGTCTTCTCCCTGTGCTCTTACATGGGCTTTCTTCTGTGTACATGCTTTCCTGTGGTCTTTCTTCTTGTTAGGACATCAGACCCATTGGGTTGGAACCTTGTCTTTATAACCTCATTCAACTTTACGTATCTCCTTAAAGGTCCTATCTCCAAGTACAGTCACATGGAGAGTTAGGAGTTCAAAATATGAATGGGGTGTCAAGGGAGGGAAACACAATTCAGGCCATAAAAGCTACCTGGGAAGAAGACAGCGAAGCTCAGTTCAGCTCTACTTTCCTCTGTTCCTCAGTTCTGCCTCTCTGCAAGGACAGTGCAGGTTCATCTGTTCTGTCGTCCAAGTGGTAAATTTAGCAAGACCATCTCTCCTCATTTAGACAGAGGTGCATGTGTGGGGATGTAGGACCTTTCTAACCAGTTTAATTCAAGATAAAATATTAGCAAACTCACTGTGCTCAAAGCTCTCCTTCATAAAGCTTTATCAGTTCATTTTTTAAAGTTACAATTTTGATCTCAATCTGCCTGATCCCTATGCCTATCTCTCAGTAAATTCTCAATCTGAGTGAAGAAAAAGAGATACTATTTGTGGACCTCCTATGGAGAAGGAAATGGCAACCCACTCCAGTACTCTTGCCTAGAAAATTCCATGGAAGGAGGAGCTTGGTGGGCTATAGTCCATAGGGTCACAAAGAGTCAGACACGACTGAGTGACTTCACAACAATAGTGCCATAAAATCATATTTACATATCTTACTTGTTACATAGTACAATATCTATCAGTTCAGTTCAGTTCAGTTCAGTCGCTCAGTCGTGTCCGACTCTTTGCAACCCCATGAATCGCAGCACACCAGGCGTCCCTGTCCATCACCAACTCCCGGAGTTCACTCAGACTCACGTCCATTGAGTCGGTGATGCCATCCAGCCATCTCATCCTCAGTCGTCCCCTTCTCCTCCTGCCCCCAATCCCTCCCAGCATAAGAGTCTTTTCCAGTGAGTCAACTCTTCGCATGAGGTGGCCAAAGAACTGGAGTTTCAGCTTTAGCATCATTCCTTCCAAAGAAATCCCAGGGCTGATCTCCTTCAGAATGGACTGGTTGGATCTCCTTGTAGTCCAAGGGACTCTCAAGAGCCTTCTCCAACACCACAGTTCAAAAGCATCAATTCTTCTGCGCTCAGCCTTCTTCACAGTCCAACTCTCACATCCATACATGACCACAGGAAAAACCATAGCCTTGACTAGTTGGACCTTAGTCGGCAAAGTAATGTCTCTGCCTTTGAATATGCTATCCAGGTTGGTCATAACTTTTCTTCCAAAGAGTAAGCGTCTTTTCATTTCATGGCTGCAGTCACCATCTGCAGTGATTTTGGAGGCCCCCCACCCCCCACAAATAAAGCCTGACACTGTTTCCACTGTTTCCCCATCTATTTCCCATGAAGTGATAAGATCGGATGCCATGATCTTCGTTTTCTGAATGTTGACCTTTAAGCCACCTTTTCACTCTCCTCTTTCACTTTCATCAAGAGGCTTTTTAGTTTCTCTTCACTTTCTGCCATAAAGGTGGTATCATCTGCATATCTGAGGTTATTGATATTTCTCCCGGCAATCTTGATTCCAGCTTGTGTTTCTTCTAGTCCAGCGTTTCTCATGATGTACTCTGCATATAAGTTAAATAAGCAGGGTGACAATATATAGCCTTGACGTACTCCTTTTCCTATTTGGAACCAGTCTGTTGTTCCATGTCCAGTTCTAACTGTTGCTTCCTGACCTGCATGCACATTTCTCAAGAGGCAGGTCAGGTGGTCTGGTATAAGACAGTATAATTGAGTGGTTCTCAGAAATCATGCTACTGCAAAACATTTAAATACAATTTTACCAAAAATGGCTTTGTGAATGAAACAAGGATGCCCACTCTTGCTACTTTTATTCAACACAGTCCTCAGAGTCCCAGCCAGAGCAATTAGACACACACAAAACAGTTACAGGCATCCAAATTGTAATGGAAGAAGTAAACTGCCTCTATTTGCTGATGACACGACATTATATATAAGAAACCCTAAAGACTCCACCAAAAAACTGTTAGAACTATGAAACAAATTCAGTCAAACTGCAGAATATAAAATCAATATACAAAAATCAGTTGTATTTCTATATAACAATAACAAACTGTCAGGAAGAGAAAGAAATAACAAGTGTTGGCAAGGATGTGGAGAAAAGGGAACAACCATGCATTGTTTGTGGGAACTTAAATTGGTGCAGCCACTATGGGAACCAGCATGGAGATTCCTCAAAAAATTAAAAATAGAGCTTCCATAAGATCCAGCAGTTGCACTTCTGGGTATTTATTCAAGGTAAACAAAATCACCAACTCAAAAAGATATCCATACCCCCATGTTAACTGTAGCATTACTTACAGTGGCCAAGACATGAAAAGAACCTATGTGTCCATCAATAGAGGAGTAGATAAAGAAAACAGATTTAAATACACACACACACATACACACAATGAAATATTATTCGTGAAAATAATAATCACTAAAAAAAACCTGCCATTTGCAGGAACTTAGATGGGCTTTGAGGGCATTATGTTTAGTGAAGTAAGCCAGACAGAGAAAGACAAACACTTTATGATATTACTTATATGTGGAATCTAAAAACCGAAAAAAACAAAACACCTAAACTCCTAGAGAATAAATCCATGATTGTCACAGGCAACCATGGTAAAATGTGTGAAGATGGTCAAAAGATACAAACTTCTAGTTATAAAATAAATAAGTCCTGGGAGTGTAGTGTACAGCATGATGACTGCAGTTAACAATACTGTAATATATACCGCAATATGTGGCTTCCCAGTTGGCGCTCGTGGTAACGAACCTACCTGCCAATGCAGGTGATATGAGAGATGTGGGTTTGATCCCTAGGTCAGGAAGAGCCCCTGGAGGAGAGCATGGCAAGTGCTAGGAGAACAGATCTTGAGAGGTTCTCATTACTAAAAAAATCAAAACAAAAAGAAAAACCTTTGTGAACATGTGTGGTGATGGATGTTAAGTAAACTTATTGTGGTAATCATTTTAAAATACATACATATATCAAATACCTAAAACTAATACAGTGTTGACTCTCTGAGACCCCGTGGACTGTAGCCCGCCAGGCTTCTCTGTCCTTGGGATTCTCCAGGAAGAATACTGGAGTGGGTAGCCATTCCTTTCTCTAGGGTATCTTCCTGACCTGGGATTCTAACTCAGGTCTCCTGCACTGCAGGCAGATTCTTTATCTAAGCCACCAGGGAAGCCCCTTAATGTCAATTACACCTCATTAAAGAAAATTACTTTGTGAAATTCAGTGTTTTATTTTCACAAAAGAGACAATTAAGTAATTATTTAATCTCCAAAAATCCAGCATGTTTCATATTCGGCTATTGATTTTAAACTGGAGTTACAAATAATGCAGCAAGTGATAAAACTCACTTTTGCTAACATTTGTTTTATAGATGTGGATGATATCAAAATTTATGAAATTTAGATGCTACTTCAGTAATTGTATTTGCATACCTAATTCTATATTTTAGACGCCTAGCACTATTTCTGAAAACCAACATCACTAGTTTAATCAGAACTACTGATACCAAAGGTAAAGGACACTTTCCTTCAATGGTGAAGGAAATAAAAAATTGAGAAGGCTTTAGTAATAATAAGTATATGCATTTTGAAGTGCATTTATTTAGTTTTGGCTGTGCTGCGTCTTCATTGCCCCACAGGCTTTTCTCTAGTTGCGGCGAGGGGGTGCTAGTCTCTCTAGTGTGGGGCACAGGCTTCTCATTGTGGTGGCTTCTCTTGTTGCCAAGCATGTGCTCTGGGGCGTGCAGGCTTCAATAGTTGGAGCACATGGCTCAGCAGTTGCAGCTCCCAGGCTCTGGAGCACAGATTCAGTAGCTGTGGCTCACAGGCTTCATTGCTCCAAGGCATGCAGGATCTTCTCAGACCAGGGATTGAACCCATGGCTCATGTGCTGACAGGCAGATTCTTGACCACTGAGCCACCAGTGCATGCATGCTAAGTCACTTCAGTCACGTCCAGCTCTTTGCGACCCCATGGACTGTAGCCCACCAGGCTCCTCTGTCCACGGGATTTTCAAGGCAAGAGTACTGGAGAGGGTTGCCATGCCCTTTTCCAACTGAGCCATCAGAGAAGCCCACAAATATATGCTTTCATACACAGTAAGTATAATTTTATCTTCAGATATGAATGCTTTTGCTTTAAAAGAAAGTGAGTTAAAAGCTAAAAATTATCTCTACCTAATTTAAGACATCAGTATCCCATACTACAATGTTTACAACTGATTTGGTATATATCGTAAGTATTCATACTAAAAGCCTATATAATTTTCAGATGTCGTGTAGACTTTGTCAAACTAATCTATATGGATGGATAGCTACAAAACAATCTATTCTGGATTACTCATTTATTAGTGTTCAGAAGCATAAAGAATCTTTTGGCAATAATTAACAAGGTACGCCATGCATATTAGCACATAAAGATTAAATTTTTAACACTCAACATCATTTCATGCTGAAACAAATCCTATTGTGCTAACTCTATGCTAACCTATGGCATCTCATTCATTATTACCTAATTAACCTACTAATAGCCACATCATAGGAGCTTGTGTCTATATTTTAGATATTGGTATTAAAGCAGTTAAAAAATGTGATCCTACTGATTCCCAAAATCTATCTGGGAAGCTAAGTTCTTGTAACCTATACAAAAAAAACGCCCTGGCTGTTGGATAGTGTTTTTTATAGCTTGTCACTCATTTCTCAGAGTTCCCATCTTTATCAACATATTACATACTGAAAATGCATGTTGAGAGGAAAATTAGGAAGTAAATATTCACAAATATTTGAGGGCAAAAGCTAAATAACCTATAGTAACTGCATAAAATATGTTAATTATTTTATATTACCTTATTTTAAAAAATCCTGCCCAAGGAGGAATAGAAAGTTTTGAAAACAAAACTCTGAGAACAGTATAAAGAAAAATGAGATCACTGAGAAAGTCCATCACAATGTCCAGAAAAAGAAGTTACCCATGAGAATCACACATCACCAAAATTTAAAACTTACTGCTTTAGTAGTAAGCTGTAGTTCATGTATACATTTCTTTTGAAATTCTCTTTCCACTCAAATTACAGAAACATCATCTGATTGTTTGAATCTGATGGATGAGCTTGTATTTGTTTTCTATTAAAAAAAAAATTGCAGTTGGGACAGACAGCCAGTCTTCTGTTTCCCCAGAAAGGCAATAAAGGAAACACTGGCATCCCTGAAGAAGGGTACTTACTGGTGATGGAAAATGCTAACGGGGCCTCAGTGAACTGCTGCTACTGCGCTGCCTACCACTAGATGTCCTGTGGACTAAGCAAGAAGAACACTGGTACAGAGATTTGCATTCTTAGCCCAGCAATGGATGTTTCTGATTTGAATTAATGTAGCTCTGGATTTCCAAAACAGCTTGTCAACCATTTTTTTCTGCTGCATTTCCTATTGACACAAGCAAAGTAAAATACAGCAACACAGATTATGTGATAAAGCCTAGATTGCCATTGGTCATTTGCAGATAATTATAACGTAAAAGTATGATTGGAATATTTATCTCAGAATATTTCATAATGAGGAAAGAATACACACACACACACACACATGCACACAGACGCACACACACAAATATAATTCCCTTATTACAAAGATAGATCTTTTAATTAAGCTTCATTTTTCTCATTTAGCAGGCTCAACAGGCTGTCTTGTTACAGATTCTTTCCTTCTCTGAGAAGAGTAATGCATGAGTATAACAAAACAATTATAGCTTATTCAGAGGAACTGTTCACACTGTGTTATCTTCCATGACTGCTAAGCAAATTAAAGTTGAAATTTTACTGTCTGTCAATTTGGGTGATTATTACAATGAATCTGTGAAGCACAGAAGGTATTTAAAAGCAGTGTGACACCTTTCTAAAATTCCACCTTGTAACAAGGCATAAAAGTACCTGCAGATACCAATAATGTGTGCCAATGTATAATGTGAAAGGGTATCTTTAGCTCCCAATTGTTTGAGTATGGTGCATGGTACGGGGAATGCTAGCAGTGTATCCATTCAGATCCCCAGTGTTGTCTGAAAAGGAAATGGAGAAATAAGCTGTTCCCGGTGGTGCTTGGTGAGAACCCCACAGAGAGGATGGCAAACAGCAAATGCCTTTCCTGGCAGCACTGTGACATGCGGGCAGGACAGTAACCTTGACATGGTATCCCCAGCCAAGACGAGGGACATCATCGTCAAGGTCTACAATTCCTCAAGTCTACTTTACTCTCTTTTTTGAAATTTGATTGAAAATCATTTTGGGGTGGAAGACTAAAAACAAATTAAGATAGTTTAAAATTTCTAGAAACATTGTAATAGGGTATTACCAAAAAAAAAAAGATTTTTTAAAAGCCATTAGCCTCTCTGGGCATGTGTCTGCTCTATTATTATGGTGCAGAATTATCCTATAAGACAAGTGGAGGACATTGAAACCATGCTGATGGAATGAGATTCCAGGTGAAAGTAACCCTGCAACCCTAGGAAGCTAGAGATCTCTGTTTCCTCAAATGAGTGGATTAGGACTCCCCCAAGACCAGTGCCTTTGTTTCCCCCCTTGGCTAGCCTGCTTGTGCAGTAGCACGCTCAACTGTCTCCACGGTAGCCACAGGCAGCGACAAAGGAAAGAGGGATGAACTGCAAACTTTCTCAGCTTCACTGAGAAGCACCTCAGGGTCAAGGGGGTGATCCTCCTTTAGCATAACCCACGGCTGCCACAAATTAGGTACCTTACACGGGGACTGAGAGCTAAGAGGTCCCACTTTAAAATGACTTATCTGAATCACTTTTCTTCTAAGACCTTTGAGCTGTTGATTTCTCAGGGCCCAAGAGAAGAGACTGGAAAGCAGGGGAGGAGAGGATGGGGAGCAGAGATTCATTCTTTTATTCATTTATTGGACAAATATTTATTGAGCACCTATGTGTAGGGCATTTTATCAAAATTGGTCCTGCACTGCTTTGCATTGAGAGAGTGAGTGAGTGAGTGAAGTCGCTCAGTCGTGTCCGACTCTTTGCGACCCCGAGGACTGTAGCCCACCAGGCTCCTCCGTCCATGGGATTCTCCAGGCAAGAATACTGGAGTGGGTTGCCATTTCCTTCTCCAGGGGATCTTCCTAACCCAGGGATTGAACCCAGGTCTCTTGCATTGCAGGCAGACGCTTTAACCTCCTTTGCATTGGGGTGGGACAATTAGATTCCGAGAAGAATCCGAAAAGCAATTTTAAAATTCAATCACATGAGGAGGAAAAGGCAATACTGAAATACTAGGGGAGAAGAGAGGTTCAAAATGTTTTATTCTGTTGCGTGTACAGTTCCAAGTCAGAGAAGCTGACACATACTTTCCTGCCTCCATTCCTTTGTTCCTGGTGAGCTGTCTCCCTGGAAACCTCCATTTATCCATCTTTGCTCACTGGAATTTTATCTACTTTCAAGGCCTGTTTTGCATGCCAGCTCCTGTGTGGAGCTTTTCCAGATTTACTCTACTCTCTATGATTTATATATTATTTGAATAATGCTACTTCCTAGTTGATTCTTATTTATGACTCTGATTTTATTCCATCATGTGTTACTAATGAAATTATCTTTTCCCCTCAAAAATAAATGGTAATGTTCTTAAAGACAGTTCCATTTTTGTAAAGATTTGAATGGCATGGACTAAATAAACTCTTGTTGAGTATCTGTTGAGTTGAATGGATTTGCTTCTCTACAGTTTTACAAAGTTGTAGGAGCGTCAAAGCTGGAAACCAGGCCTACGAGCAGGCTGCCCACGCCATCACTCTATTCCTCAGCTGATATGCAAATTTACTATCCAACATAATGACCAAAGCACTTTTATAAATATAAGATTTATGTACATCTAAATATACTAGATTATGCCCAAACTATCTATAGATGGTACATGGTTCTATTTGGGGGGAGGAATTAAAGGGAAAGATATAATTATTCATTATTATAAACTTTAAAGTGATTTCCAAGGTTCATGCTTTTAAGTATAGTTGACTTACTATTATTATATTAGTTTCAGGTGCACAAAATACTGATTTGATATTTTTATAGATTATTCTACATATAAGGTTATTATAAAATATTGGCTATATTCCTTGTACTATACATTATTGTACTTTGCATCTTATTTATTTTATATCTAGGAGTTTGAATCTCTTAAATCTCCTTCCCTCATTCTGCCCCTCCCTCAACCACTCACTGGTAATCACTAGTTTTTTCTCTATACCCATGAGTCTGTTTCTGGTTTATTATAACCACTTGTTTCTTTTATTTTTTAGATTCCACATGTAAATTAAAAGATACAGTATTTATCTTTCTCTGTCTGACTTATTTCACTAAGAACTATACCCTCAAGGACAATCCATATTGTTGGAAAAGGCAAATTTTTCATTCTCTTTTATAGCTGAGTAATATTTCACTGCATGGAATATTTTGTTGCTGTTGTTCAGTTGTTGAGTTGCGTTCAACTCTTTGCAACCCCATAGACTGTAGCCCACCAGGCTCCTTTGTCCATGGGATTTCCCAGGTAAGAATACTAGAGTGAGTTGCTATTTCCTTCTCCAGGGGATCTTCCCAACCCAGGGATCAAACCTACGTCTCCTGCATTGCAGGGGGATTCTTTACCACTGAGCCATGAGGGAAGCCCCACACGGAATGTTACTTCTTCTTTATCCATTCATCTGTGAGGGACATTTAAGTTGTCTTCATATCTTGGCAACTGCAAATAATTCTGCTATGAACAATTGGGGTACATATATCTTTTCAAATTAATGTTTTTGTTTTCTTTAAATATATACCCAGGAGTGGGATTGCTGGATAATATGCTAACTCTATTTTTAGGTTTTTAAGGAAATTTCATACTGTTTTCCATAGTGGTTGTACCAATTTACATTCCCAATAGCACACAATGTTCATTTTTAAATGGAAAATAGTTCAAGTTCTAATTTTTAAGTGACAATAATTTTGTTTAAAGTCAAGTTTCTTAAAATGGTGAAACTTGGAAATATCAAGAAATACTGAATCCAGAAAGAAATAGTTACAAAATCTGGCTTTTTTATTTTAAAAAATTTATACCAGACCAATAGTTCTTAGACCAGTAAGTGATGAACTGTTCTGATTTTTCCATGGTTAATCTTATTTGATATGCCAAGATAACTGAAATAATGATACTCATAAAAATTATTTGAGTTATTTGGTCAGATGTAACTGTGTGATGAGTCACTTTGTTGTTCAGTCAGCCTTTACACATCACTCTATTTCCATGGATCTGAAAGAATTTCCAGTTTTTATAGTAAAAGCACTTTGTTTCTTTCATAGAACCCATTTCAACTTTTTAATTATTTTGCTTTTTGTTATCTCCTTAACAAGACTATAAATTCTATGGAGGCAGAGACCGTATCTGTTTTTCTCATTACTATTTTCCTAGTGTTTTCTATAGGATATGCAAAGTAGGGTTCAGTTAATGTTTTTTGAGTGAATATGAATGGATGGATGGATGGATGGATAAGTGAATGAATGAGTGAACGAAGCAAAGCTTTAGAAGCTTAAACTGTATAGATTCACCATGTGCGTGCATGTTAAATTGCTTCTGTCATGTCCAACTCTTTGCGACCCTGTGGACTGTAGCCTGCCAGGCTCCTCTGTCCATGGGAATTCTCCAGACAAGAATACTGGAGTGGGCTGCCATGCCTTCCTCCAGAGGATCTTCCCAACCCAGGGATCAAACCCTCATCTTGTATGTCTCCTGCCTTGGCAGGCAGGCTCTTTACCACTGGTGCCACCTGGGAACCCAAGAAATTGGGGAGGGACAGTTAAGAAGTGAAAAATTTAGCCAATCAACTAATTGTTAGGTCATCCTTCTTCCAAATAAATCATTTAATTATTTTATTGGATGATATCCTTAAACTTTTATCAACCAGGTCTACAGAGAAATGACCCTCTAGTAAGCCAGGCTATATCAGATAACATAAATGGCAAGACCTTTTAGAAATTTTAATGCAAACAAGATGTTCATATAGTTAGGCTGGAATTTTATGCTTATAACAAAATCAATATTTCTGCATTTTCAAAATTCCACCTTCACTTAGACTATAAATCTCCATTACAAGGATTAAGTAAATCAGAATCAATAAACATAAGGAATCATTTGATACTACAAATCCATTAAATAGTTTAGAAGAGAGATAGAGAAGGAAGGAGAGTAAGAGGAGTAAAATATATAACAAGAAGAGCGTTATAAACATAATATAATAATGTAATGAAAATAGCAACTACCCTGTGCATATATACACACACACACAATAGACATTAGCTTGAGACATTCAGGCAGCTAGGTAAGCAATGTAAAAATGTCCTTTTTTTTTTCAATTAAAATGGTATCCTAGATTCTAAAGAGGAAGGAAAAAATAGAATCTATTTTTAAAAGACAATTTTCAGATATACCTATAATTGTGTATTGTCATACAGTTTCATATTTATGAACTTTGCTAAAGTTCATTAGAGTGATATTTAAATAGAATTCCATAAAACTGATGCAGCACTAACCCCATACTTCAAATCTGTCATCTAGTTCTACATGGATAGTGAAGTATCTTATAGACTATTAATAGAAAGTTTAGCAAAGAAGCTATTAGTAGGCAAGCTTCGCATATTCTCTGTTGCGTGGGAACAGAGTTTTTTCTCTTATGGAGAAGAAAAAGAAAGCAAAGAATGAAACTAAAGCATACCCTTTGTTAACATGAGTAGGTGCTTCTCAAAATTCTTTTTATGCTGTCTAGATTTCCAAAGGTGCCCTTATCATTTTCAGCAAGTGAAAATTCGAAAGAAAAAAAGAAACGTAATGTGTATTATTATATTTTAATGTGATGTTCTACTTTTCTGTTTGTAGTTATTGAAGTTTTTGTCTTACTTCATTAAACATTTAATAAATCACCACTAGTTTTGTGACAGATTTTAACCATAACACAAACAGCAGGAGGTGTAAGCCTGCTCAGTTCATATAGGCATATAATATCAGTGTCTACATCATCATGCCCTGCAGGCACATTGGCAGAACGACCAATGGAAGGGAAGCTTTTTCCGACAAAGCTTCGAAAATAAAGTTTTCTTCTTTTATCTTACTACAAATCAATTGGAGCCCTTACAGCAAAATCCTATAAAATAACTTCAAACACCACTTCTTAGTCTAAAAATTTGTATTATGGCTATAACTCTTTGAAGTATTATGACTGAAGTTTGGAGAAAAATGATTTAAGTGCTATCTGCTAGACATCAGAGCTTCAAAAATTCTCTCAGTTTTTCTTGACACATAAACTACTACCCACTGTATGTTTTTAGAATTTTTTTCCTTGCTTTTAACCACCTAACCCAGTTTGCTTGATGAAAGTTATTTAACTGCAGTTTATCCAATTGAATTAATACTCTTTAAAGGTTCACCAACTTGCAATTGATTATTTTACTTTGTCAAGTTTTTTTTTTTTTTTCTACTCTGCTAGAGTTTGGGGTTTTCTACAAAAGAACTTTCAGAGTCTCAGCATGCTGACTTTAAATTAAGTTTTTAAAAAAAATCACAGGGGAGAGTGTAAAACAGGGGGTTAAGGGCACCTGTGATTCTTGCTTGGAAGTCAAATGTTAGAAAGAGAAAACAGAAAAGTTTTCTGATGGAAACGTCTCCCTTACATTGAGTAGATGATGAACCAAGGATGCCTTCTGCAAAGGGCACGAGCCTCATCAGGCCTCCTCTCGCAATGGGTGAGAAGGTGTTGTCAGGGATTCAAGCCACTGCATGCTCACAGACATGCTGCAGAAATCCAGCCGAAACTTGAGTACTTTAAATTTCTTTAAACAACACAGAAAAAATGTAACTTGAAAAAGAGAAGATTGCATTCACAGTAAGTTATTTATGAGTGTCTACCTTATGCAGTCTCCTCTATGAGATGCTATGTTAAGTGGGGTGTGAAAAATGGAAAAAAGAGAGTGCCCCACCTCAACAGACTGCTTTGGACTCGGTATCTTTGCCCAACACATTGAGATTCCTTTGGCGTTTTATTCCATTCTCCCTGAGGTGTTATCCTGTAAAATGATGCTTTACAGAGTCCAAAGTAATTAATACAGCTAATATGGGTTCTAAACTGTCACTTCATATTTATAGTGGTCTAACTTTTAGTAGAAAATTCTGCAAAACAATTTACTGATATAAATGTAATCAGTTCTGTTCAAAATGCCAGTCTGTAATAGGACAAGGATGGGTGCTGTGTACTTGTGCTTAGTTGCTCAGTTATGTCCAACTCTTTGTGACCCTGTGGACTTGTAGCCTGCCAGGCTCCTCTGTCTAAGGAATTTTCCAGGCAAGAATAGGAAATGGAGTGGTTTGCCATATCCTATTCCAAAGGATCTTCCCGAACCAGGGATCAAACCAACATCTCTTGCTTCGCTGGCACTGGCATGTGGGTTCTTTACCACTGTGCTACTTGGGAAGTCCTGAATAAGACAAAGAACTTGCACCAAAAATTAATGCGCTGCTTCCTTCATCAATAAATTTTTTCTTCCAAAACAATAAATGTCAGCTGAGCTAAACAGTATTGTTAGTAAGGTAGCTGACATATTCTGGAGCAAACTCTTTATTCCATCCCAAGTTAGTAACACATGGTTTGAGGACTGGTAGCTTCTTTCATGAACCATATTTTAAATAACTACTCTTCACAACCCAGCTTAGATTTATAATCATCTGGAGCAAAATAGATAGCAAAATCAGAAAAGAGAAACGAAATCAAAAACTACTGAGGAGTAGATGTTGTGGGGGAAAGTTAGGAAATATAGGAAACAGAAGGAATAAAGGGGCTCTGCTAACCATCCAGGGAATAAAAGCGTACATTTCATCCATCCTCAATGGGCTGCTGGTTAAGAAGGGGACCTTTTGTGATTTCTTTAAAGAACAGGTTGAGAACACATGCTGCAGTTGTAGGTTTCTTCTACAGCATCTGCGCCTTATGTTTTCTCATTGCTCTTGGTACACTTACAGGCAGGCAGAAAGCTCAGTTATCACCGTTTAACAGGTGATAAAGCCACACTGTTCCCATGGAACTGAACATGATAAGGTGTTGATGCAGAAAGCAACAGAGAAGAGCTTGATACATACAGCTACAATATCTGGAAAAGAGGCTGCTTGGCAGCAACTCGTGGGTGATGAGATCATGCTTCTTCCCATCCCATCAGGTGGCAAAACGGGATCAACACAAATGTCTGGAAATGCAGTGAAGCCCAGACCCACAGAGCTGCTTCAGTGGGAATGCATGGGGAACATTCATCATGCTACCCTTCACAACTGCTGGAGAACTCATTCCTTGAAGAATGACCCAGCTTGATCAGTTCTCAGAGAGGATAGGTAATAGCAATCCTCCTGAGAAATTTTAAAGGCCCAGGCTTCCCATGAGCCATTCTATATCCCCAGTCAATTCCCTCTACTCCTCACAGGCCAGGTGCACTTTGGGCCCAAGCCTCAAGCTCCAGTTTCTGACATGTCTCCTGAGTCATGCTTGTTATATGCTCCATTCTTTCACATACCCCTCATCTTCTCCAGCATGCTCTTCCCTTAGCCAAACATTTTCTGAAATTCCACAGCCTCCATAGACTTTTCTTTCAGAACCACTTCACCCTAATACTAAAACCTGACAAAGATGTCACACTAAAAAAGAAAACTACAGGCCAATATCACTGATGAACATAGATGCAAAAATCCTCAACAAAATTCTAGCAATCAGAATCCAACAACACATTAAAAAGATCATACACCATGACCAAGTGGGCTTTATCCCAGGGATGCAAGGATTCTTCAATATCCGCAAATCAATCAATGTAATTCACCACATTAACAAATTGAAAAATAAAAACCATATGATTATCTCAATAGATGCAGAGAAGGCCTTTGACAAAATTCAACATCCATTTATGATAAAAACTCTCCAGAAAGCAGGAATAGAAGGAACATACCTCAACATAATAAAAGCTATATATGACAAACCCACAGCAAACATTATCCTCAATGGTGAAAAATTGAAAGCATTTCCCCTAAAGTCAGGAACAAGACAAGGGTGCCCACTTTCACCGCTACTATTCAACATAGTTCTGGAAGTTTTGGCCACAGCAATCAGAGCAGAAAAAGAAATAAAAGGAATCCAAATTGGAAAAGAAGAAGTAAAACTTTCACTGTTTGCAGATGACATGATCCTCTACATAGAAAACCCTAAAGACTCCACCAGAAAATTACTAGAGCTAATCAATGAATACAGTAAAGTTGCAGGATATAAAATCAACACACAGAAATCCCTTGCATTCCTATACACTAATAATGAGAAAGTAGAAAAAAAAATTAAGGAAACAATTCCATTCACCATTGCAACGAAAAGAATAAAATACTTAGGAATATATCTACCTAAAGAAACTAAAGATCTATATATAGAAAACTATAAAACACTGATGAAAGAAATCAAAGAGGACACTAATAGATGGAGAAATATACCATGTTCATGGATCGGAAGAATCAATATAGTGAAAATGAGTATACTACCCAAAGCAATTTACAAATTCAATGCAATCCCTATCAAGCTACCAGCCATATTTTTCACAGAACTAGAACAAACAATTTCAAGATTTGTATGGAAATACAAAAAACCTCGACTTGCCAAAGCAATCTTGAGAAATAAGAATGGAACTGGAGGAATCAACTTGCCTGACTTCAGGCTCTACTGCAAAGCCACAGTCATCAAAACAGTATGGTACTGGCACAAAGACAGACATATAGATCAATGGAACAAAATAGAAAGCCCAGAGATAAATCCACACACATATGGACACCTTATCTTTGACAAAGGAGGCAAGAATATACAATGGAGTAAAGACAATCTCTTTAACAAGTGGTGCTGGGAAAACTGGTCAACCACTTGTAAAAGAATGAAACTAGAGCACTTTCTAACACCGCACACAAAAATAAACTCAAAATGGATTAAAGATCTAAATGTAAGACCAGAAACTATAAAACTCCTAGAGGAGAACATAGGCAAAACACTCTCAGACATAAATCACAGCAGGATCCTCTATGATCCACCTCCCAGCATTCTAGAAATAAAAGCAAAAATAAACAAATGGGATCTAATTAAAATTAAAAGCTTCTGCACAACAAAGGAAAATATAAGCAAGGTGAAAAGACAGCCTTCTGAATGGGAGAAAATAATAGCAAATGAAGCAACTGACAAACAAGTAATCTCAAAAATATACAAGCAACTTATGCAGCTCAATTCCAGAAAAATAAACGACCCAATCAAAAAATGGGCCAAAGAACTAAATAGACATTTCTCCAAAGAAGACATACGGATGGCTAACAAACACATGAAGAGATGCTCAACATCACTCATTATTAGAGAAATGCAAATCAAAACCACAATGAGGTACCACTTCACACCAGTCAGAATGGCTGCGATCCAAAAATCTGGAAGCAATAAATGCTGGAGAGGGTGTGGAGAAAAGGGAACCCTCCTACACTGTTGGTGGGAATGCAAACTAGTACAGCCACTATGGAGAACAGTGTGGAGATTCCTTAAAAAATTGCAAATAGAACTGCCTTATGACCCAGCAATCCCACTGCTGGGCATACACACCGAGGAAACCAGAATCGAAAGAGACACATGTACCCCAATGTTCATCGCAGCACTGTTTATAATAGCCAGGACATGGAAACAACCTAGATGTCCATCAGCAGATGAATGGATAAGAAAGCTGTGGTACATATACACAATGGAGTATTACTCAGCCGTTAAAAAGAATTCATTTGAATCAGTTCTGATGAGATGGATGAAACTGGAGCTGATTATACAGAGTGAAGTAAGCCAGAAAGAAAAACACCAATACAGTATACTAACACATATATATGGAATTTAGAAAGATGGCAATGACGACCCTGTATGCAAGATAGCAAAAAAGACACAGATGTGTATAACGGACTTTTGGACTCAGAGGGAGGGGGAGAGGGTGGGATGATTTGGGAGAATGGCATTCTAACATGTATACTATCATGTAAGAATTGAATCGCCAGTCTATGTCTGACGCAGGATACAGCATGCTTGGGGCTGGTGCATGGGTATGACCCAGAGAGATGTTATGGGGAGGGAGGTGGGAGGGGGGTTCATGTTTGGGGACACATGTAAGAATTAAAGATTTTAAAATGAAAAAGAAAAAAAAAAGAAAATGACCTTAAAAAAAAAAAAACCACTTCAAAACGAGATGCAGATTTCTTCCCGATTCTGTCTCTAAACCTAATTTTCGAATGTGCTTAACACTTGATAATGTTGGACCATCTATCAGCAAGCTACATCTCTGCTACCTGTCTACATGGCTTCCATATGTGGTTATCTGTATCAGCATTTATACACTTGATTTAAAGTGCCAAGAGGGCAGAGCTGGGGCTTGTGTGAGTCTTTTTGATACACTTAGTATCATTTCTATATTTGATACTGTAATGATGATGATCAAGAATTCAAGCTAGATGAGGCAGGTAGGTAAACTGCTTAAATTTAAACCATTCTACTCCCATTTTCATTTTTATTCTTCTGTTGCAAAGGTTGGGAAGCTAAAAGTTGTATTTCCCATATTCCTTTGTAGCTTTGGTGCAGAATTGTGACATAGGTCTTGATGATGTCATAAACCAAAATGTAGAAGCAAGCAACAAGGAGATATGGCCTTGCATAGGAATACATGGCCACCTGGAAAATACTGTAATAAAAACTGTTGATTCTTCTATGGTGGCTGAGGCAGAATTTCTGGTGTCCACTTTCAGAAAAGGACCAATATTTGTTGAGTACCTACTACTGTGATAATGATATTACATAGATTACCTAATTTTAATCTTTGAGTCAACTCTATCAGGTCAGTATTCTCTTTCTTTCCTTTTAGAGGTGAGAAAACTGAAGCTCAGAAAAGTTAAATAATGTGCCCCCAAGTAACAGTAAGTAGCATACCTGGGGTTGCAACCCAAGTCCTTAGAAGGAAAAACAAGTGTATATACACAAACCACTAAATACAAAGAAGTAGAGTGTTTCAAGAATACTATAGTTTCAGTGGTGCTACAGGCATGGAAAGATTATGGAGAACAAACAATGAAATTTTTTTAAAAAAACTAAATGGCTGTCAAATTTGCTTAGTAGGAAGCAGGAAGTCACTGAGGATCTCTGAAAGAGCTGTCTCTTTATAGTGCTAGAAACTAAAACTATATTGCAGACGTTTAAAGTGAACCCATGGTTTGGAAATGATGAGCAGTGAATGAAAACCTTTTTCAGCCAATCAAAGATGATGAGAGAAAGAGAAGATTGTATGGTAATTCAAAAAGATCTTGGATCGAGGAAAGATTTTCTTATTGTTTCTACTTTGGGGTTTTTTTTTTTCCATTGTTCCCCGATGGAGGATCCCAGTGCATATTTTTAGGCAGATAAAAGGGATCAAATAGAGAATTTGAAGATCAGAGAAAATAACTATGCTGTGTATAACCAAGAAGACCTAAGATAAAGTCAAATAATAGATTTGGATATTAACAAGCACTAAGGGTAAGGCAACTGTTTTTACTATTAGACTTTGTTTCAGTCCACAAAACAGTAATCTGTAATTTCCTAGTATGTTTTACTCAATAAAGACTCTCTCTCTAACAGTTTAATACATGCTGCATAAACTGGTTATATAAAGCAAGGCACGAGGCTGGAGGGCTCCCACTCCAATTTGACAACACCATCTCGTCTTCACACCACCTGTCACATCTATCAACATTTTAACTAATGTCAGAGTTCTTGTTTTGCTAATGAGCTGCTATTCAGAGAAGCACATCTCTGCTCAGTCCGCCAGCTACAGCATAATGAGCTAGAGCAAGAGGCGTCCTCTTGCTCTCAGAAGCCCCGCACTGCTGTAGAGGACCCTCACTGCTCTTTTCCTCTTCTGTTACAGACCCAAATTTAGCTATTGGAGGCACTTCTAGGTGTGTTTTGCTTTGACATAGTTAAAAAATAGAAGCAACTCTCCTGCACTAAAGGTGCTGGTGTTGGTCATGGCCTGAGTGCTATATTTGTAGCTGAGTGAAGTGGTTGTGCTGTATCCCAAGCACTCTACTGGCCATCCCCTCTCCCAAATGCTACAGTCTCTTCTTCTAAAGTGATACTTTTTCAGATTCTTCTATCTGTAATACCAAAAATCAAATGTTTGTAGCTCCCCAGTTTCTCTCATCTATGCTTATGGTTGTAATGTACTGCCTGGAAGGTTCCTCTCTCCACCCTCCATGTGGTTAACTCCCACTTTTCATTAAGAGGAAGTTATGGTGTAGACCTCCCTGGTGGTCCACTGGTTAAGAACCTGCCTTGCAATGCAGAAGATACGAATTCAGTACCTGGTTGGGGAACTGAGATCCCACATGCCGCAGAGCAACTGAGCATCCATGCCTCAACTAGAGTCCACGCAATGCAAGGAAAGATCTTGCATGATGCAACTAAGCCCCAACTCAGCTCAATAAATAAATTTTGACAGAAAGAGTCAGTTATGGCATCATCTCCTCCAGAAAGTATCCCCTGAATGCCAGGCTGGCTTAAGTGTCCCTTCTCTGAGCTTCTGTTCTATCTTACATATGCCTCAGTCCTGGTAATTACATCATTATATTGAAATGACTGATTTTTGTATTTTTTTCCCAAACTTGACCACAATCTCTACACACAAGGTGTCTTACTTATTCATACCACATTCACCTAGTACAGTGAACTGAAGGTGCCTCGGTGACAACTTTAAGTGACAAACACAATGCCATTACTCATTAATTTTCAATAGCTGATGCTGGCATTCCCTTTATTAGGTAGCATTTCCTTACTTTAAGTCTCCAGTTTGAGTAAATTCACATGAAATATCTGTTATCCCAGGCATAAGAAACTACTACATTAGTCTTTCCCAAAGTGTGCTCCTCAAAACACTGGTCTTAATATGATCACAGAACCACATGTTCCTATGTATTTGGCAAATGCTTCATACTATACAAGTAAGAGCTTCCCTTGTGACTCAGCTGGTAAAGAATTCGCCTGCAATGAGGGAGACCTGGGTTCGATCCGTGGGTTGGGAAGATCCCCTGGAGAAGGTAAAGGCTACCCACTCCAGTATTCTGGCCTGGAGGATTCCATGGACTATGGGGTCACAAAGAGTCAGACACGACTGAGCAACGTTCACTTTACTTTCATTTTCAGACTATATAAACACTTGGAGATTCACAAAGCATATTAAATTTGAAAAGCTCTAAAAAGTCAAATATGTTTCACTTTAACTCAATGTTTCCAAAGTTAATTCATTTAACCAACTAATCCTTATTTTTTCTTGGTGATGGTTTAATCATTAAGTTGTGTCTGATTCTTTGCAACTCCGTGGGTTGTACCCCACCAGGCTCCTCTGTCCATGGGATTCCTCAGGCAAGAATACTGGAGGATGTTGCCATTTCCTACTCCAGGTGATCTTCCTGACCCAGGGGTCAAACCTGCGTCTCCTACATTGCAGGCAGATTCTTTACCACTGAGCCACCTGGTGGGGGCAGGAGGAAGATCATCTATTAATATCCCACAGATTTAGTGTTCCTCAGAAAATACTTTGAGAAACTCTGCATTATTAATCAGTCATTTTAATAGAGTCATTCATATGCATTCTGGGAAAGTCAGAGATTCTTCTTAGGGACTATTTGAACGCTAACAATTCTTTAGCTATTGTTCATAAAAATCACTTCTGCATTTGACTATGGATATAAGAAAGAAGACAAAAACCTGTTTTAGAAAAGAAAACATTCTCATGGTTAATGTTTCCTGTCACTACATTTCAGGCATTTTTCAAGTGTTCTAAGAATCCATGGAAAATAATTTTATTTCTAACAAGAGCTCCTCACTCTTACCCTACTTGTGAGAAGATATCTGGAAACATACTTATTCTTGATGAGAGTTTACAGATTTGGAGTATTTTCAGAGGCATCCACTAAAAACATCCATACTTTCCAAAATGAAATGTTCTGTATGATACCAGTTTCTGCTTCATGGACACAAGAGCATGTACAGGTATACATACATATGCATGCATCTACTTGCCTATAAATTAGTTGTCAAAATTAAGTACCAAAGAGTGCTTAATTTGGCATATTTGAGCATTTTCTCTCTTTCAATCTAAAATTAGCATTTTCTTTCAAGATCATTCTTGAGATTATTCTAACATATCGTATGATAACACCTCATCAGTCAAAAAGATAGTTTTCCAGTTTTATAACACTAGAGGACTATTTGAATCAAGAATGGATTAAGGTTAACCCTTACTGAGGGCCCACTATTGACAAAATTCTGTATGCTACTCTGATGACTACAAGATGAGATGGGTGAAACTGGAGCCAATTATACAGAGTGAAGTAAGCCAGAAAGAAAAACACCAATACAGTATACTAACACATATATATGGAATTTAGGAAGTTGGCAATGACGACCCTGTATGCAAGACAGGAAAAAAGACACAGATGTGTATACCAGACTTTTGGACTCAGAGGGAGAGGGAGAGGGTGGGATGATTTGGGAGAATGGGAATTATAACATGTATACTGTCATGTAAGAATTGAATCGCCAGTCCATGTCTGACGTAGGGTGCAGCTTGCTTGGGGCTGGTGCATGGGGATGACCCAGAGAGATGTTGTGGGGAGGGAGGTGGGAGAGGGGTTCATGTTTGGGAACGCATGTAAGAATTAAAGATTTTAAAATTTAAAAAAAATAAAAAATTTAAAAAAAAAAAGAGTTAATAGCAGAATTACTGTCAAAATATGCAATATAGTTTAGCAATCTTCTCTCTCCTTCATAACTCATTTCAAACAATTGTGATTGATTTACAACTAAAAAAACTGAGAACCCTGGCAGAGAATAAAATAATTATGCCCTGAAAAAAAAAAAAAGAATAGTTATTTTTTGTTTACCAACAATGTGTTTACGCTGAAGTCATACAATATGGTGTTGACTCAGATGAGGTTGTTCAGTGTAGAAATTGAAGATGGCTGTGCTAACCAACATATTCACTTTTCTAAGCTAGAAAGAGATGACTTCGAAGTTTTACAGGCTTTGTGTATAAGACCCTTTCTGATTCCATACAGATATAGTCCCAAAGACCTCCTCAAGAAGTGGGGCCAGTTGATGAGCAAGGAGATGACTGTGCATGTCACCCAAGTATGAAGCTAATCCCTACAACAATTTCCTAGCATCCCTAATGAGGTCTCAGTAAGGGCAATAAACAAATGAATCCCAAATAAATTCCCAAGGAAGTATCGATAAACGCAAATTCAGTAGCACTTCAAGTATCTTTCTGACCCCTTTTATTAGACCCAACACGTTGCATTTCATAAAACTTACCACTTGTAATTGTTGTTACTTGTTTTCTTCGCTATCTTTTAAGCTGTATGAGAACATGGATTTTTCTTATTCTCTACTATATTCTCATTGCCCACTCCTGTGCCTGATGCACAGAAGATATGGAATAAATCTTTGTGAAATCAGTAAATTGACATTTTCTAAGTGTCAGCTATTGCTGTCTCTCTTGAGTTAAACTGCGGGCCCCTTCAAGGGAGAGATTTTTGCCTATTCTATCTTTTAATAAACCCCTACTTTCACATGTCTATGTTCTGTCTGCCCTCCAAAAATAATTTTCTTGAGGTTAGTGACCATGCCTCACTCATCTTTTTCTCCACATCATTAAATATGTTCTCTGGTGCTGAAAAGCTGAATTAATAGTTTTGAATTAAGGAATAAAAGGATGGATGCAAATTTACAATCTAGTGTGGCAGACAGTATACATACTACAGTGTAAACAGAGGGCATATTGAACGCTTTGTTGCTGTTATTCAGTTGCTAAATCATGTCTGACTCTTTGTGACCCCATGGCACACCAGGCTCCTCTGTCCTCCACTATATCCTGGAATTTGTTCAAATTCATGTCCACTGAGTAGATGATGCTATCTAACCACCTCATTCTCTGTCACTCCCTTCTCTTCCTGCCCTCAATCTTTCCCGCCATCAGGGTCTTTTCCAGTGAGTTGGCTCTTCCCATCAGGTGGCCAAAGTATTGGAGCTTCAGTTTCAGCATCGGTCCTTTCAATGAATATTCAGGGTTGATTTCCTTTAGGATTGACTAGTTGATCTCCTTGCAGTCCAAGGAACTCTCAAGAACAAAATGTGCTATAAGCAAGAATTGAGATAGATTATATTTAGTCACATTAGTCAGATCTGCAAAGATTGCATGGAGAAAATGACATTTGAGCAAGCCCTTCAAGGATGGTTAAAATTTCAACAAGCAAAGATGGAGCAAAGGCACTGAGACAGAAAAAAGAAGAGCATCTGCATTTGGAAGAAGAGAAAAGTAAAAGAGCTACAGCTAAATCATACTAGAGGGAAAAATAAAAAGAGGCAGGAGAGCTATGTTCAGAGATGTGGTTAAAAAAAAAAAAAAAAACAAACAATGTTCTGACAAGATTGTTAAAGGCTTTAAATGCCAGTGGACTGAAACTGAAAGTAGAATAGAACTTTCCTATTGCCTTTGAATTTCAGCTAAAACCTTAAAGCTAAGAATGATGGTAATAAACATGACTCATTTTAAAGTGTGGTACCAGAAATGCTAAGACTTAATCAGAGTTTAACCAAACTTTGTCACCACTTACAGCCTATACCATAGCTAGAAACTTATTGCGAAGATACTTGGAAATGAGGGAATTAACAAGAGCAGGAAGTGCTGTGACAGTTCTCCCCCAACCGATATCTACCTCAAGCCAAGTGAGGGAGACCCCAAGAGGACATACGCAAGGCCTGGAATTACTTGCAAGAGAAGAAATTTTATTCTCAAATTATATGCTGGTTAGAGATAGAAACCAACAGATGGCTACCATCAGAGCAGAACTCAAAAACATTTTCAGGAGAGCATCAGGCAAGGATACAGGGGTCCAGGGCACATGGTGAAGACAGAAGCCAGTGCCTGCTTGAGGCTGGCAAGAGCTGCCCATGAAGGCAAGACGAGAAGCCACGAGCAGGCAGCTGATCAAGTGCCTCCATTTGGTAAGGCAAGGACATGCATACTTTCCCTGGGCCACATGGAACCTGGAGAAGGCAGTCCAGTCATCGTTAATGGACCCTGCCCAAGAGAACCCTACCAGGGAGAAGGGCAAGAGTCTACTGCAGGAAGGGAAGAAAGAAGGGGAAAGAGTCTCCTGAGTCAGGGAACAGTGTGATGGGGAAGGCTGCATAGGCTTTCCCAAGGAGTATATGCCCAAAGATGCCATTAACACTGGAACATTCCTTAACAGAGCATTAAAGTTCTCAGAGAACTGCACATAGTACCCCTTCCTCTTTCCCTTCCTCCCCACCTGTACTTTAGAGGATCCAAAGGGGGAAAGGGAGAATTCAGTCAGAAAAAGAGACGGCTCAGACACCCATCTCCCCAATTATTTTCTGAACCTTAGCTAAACAGAAGGGTCATGCTTTGAATTAAATAGGAAACAGAAGTTTTGATATATACTAGGCAAATTATTAAACATTAAAAAGAAGATATTCTGATAGCCAATAGGGACAGAAAGTAATAGCGTCTACCCAAAATATAATCAAGGGTGATGGCCATGGGAGGAAATAAAAGTCATTTCTTGACAGTTCCAATCCTTCTGATAAGTTGGCTTGAACTTTTTCAGCTTGTGATGGAGGTCAATAGGTTGTTCTAAAGGAAAGAAATATTATGACCTGATTTGTGCTTTAAAATACCCCCTTAATACCATAGGCAGATTACTGAAAGACTGAACACTTGTTAGAGCTTTATAAACTTTACTATTATTTCCTCACATGATAGAAGTGGGATGACTTAGTGGGAAAAGAATATATTTCTACTCATTCTAATTCCCCAAAAAGAATAGAATTAAAAGTCCTTAATAAACCATCAAAAAGGACCCAAAAACTAATATTTTAAAATATTAAATTTGCCTCAATTCAATTCAGTTCAGTTGCTCAGCCGTGTCCGACTCTTTGCCACCCCATGAATCACAGCACGCCAGGCCTCCCTGTCCATCACCAACCCCCAGAGTTCACTCACACTCATGTCCATCGAGTCGGTGATGCCATCCAGCCATCTTATCCTCGGTCGGCCCCTTCTCCACCTGCCCCCAGTCCCTCCCAGGGTCAAGGTCTTTTCCAGAGAGTCAGCTCTTCCCATAAGATGGCCAAAGTATTGGAGTTTCAGCTTCAGCATCAGTCCTTCCAATGAACACCCAGGACTGATCTCCTTTAGGATGGACTGGTTGGATCTCCTTGCAGTCCAAGGGACTCTCAAGAGTCTTCTCCAACACCACACTTCAAAAGCATCAATTCGTCGGTGCTCAGCCTTCTTTACAGTCCAACTCTCACATCCATACATGACCACTAGAAAAACAATAACCTTGACTAGATGGACCTTTGTTGGCAAACTAATGTCGCTGCTTTTAAATATGCTATCTAGGTTGGTCATAACTTTCCTTCCAAGGAGTAAGCCTCTTTTAATTTCATAGCTGCAATCACCATCTGCGGTGATTTTGGAGCCCCCAAAAGTAAAGTCTGACAATGTTTCCACTGTTTCCCCATCTATTTCCCATGAAGTGATGGGACCAGATTCCATGATCTTCGTTTTCTGAATGTTGAGCTTTAAGCCAACTTTTTCACTCTCCTCTTTCACTTTCACCAAGAAGCTTTTTAGCTTTTCTTCACTTTCTGCCATAAGGGTGGTGTCATCTGCATGTCTGAGGTTATTCATATTTCTCCAGGCAATCTTGATTCCAGCTTGTGCTTCTTCCAGCCCAGCGTTTCTCATGATGTACTCTGCATATAAGTTAAATAAGCAGGGTGACAATATACAGCCTTGATGGACTCCTTTTCCTATTTGGAACCAGTCTTGTTCCATGTCCAGTTCTAACTGTTGCTTCCTGACCTGCATATAGGTTCCTCAAGAGGCAAGTCAAGTGGTCTGGTATTCCCATCTCTTTCAGAATTTTCCACAGTTTCTTGTGATCCACAGAGCCAAAGGCTTTGGCATAGTCAATAAAGCAGAAATAGATGTTTTTCTGGAACTCTCTTGCTTTTTCAATGATCTAGCAGATGTTGGCAATTTGATCTCTGGTTCCTCTGCCTTTTCCAAAACCAGCTTGAACATCAGGAAGTTCATAGTTCATGTATTGCTGAAGCCTGGCTTGGAGAATTTTGAGCATTACTTTACTAGCATGTGAGATGAGTGCAATTGTGCGGTAGTTTGAGCATTCTTTGGCATTTGTTTTCTTTGAGATTGGAGTGAAAACTGACCTTTTCCAGTCTTGTGGTCACTGCTGAGTTTTCCAAATTTGCTGGCATATTGAGTGCAGCACTTTCACAGCATCAGCTTTCAGGATTTGAAAGAGCTCAACTGGAATTCCATCACCTCCACTAGCTTTGTTTGTAGTGATGCTTCCTAAGGCCCACTTCACATTCCAGAAGTGTTTGGCTCTAGATGAGTGATCACACTATCGTGATTACCTGGGTCATGAAGCTCTTTTTTGTACAGTTCTCCTATGTACTCTTGCCACCTCTTAATATCTTCTGTTTCTGTTAGGTCCATACCATTTCTGTCCTTTATCGAGCCCATCTTTGTATGAAATGTTCCCTTGGTATCTCTAATTTTCTTGAAGAGATCTCTAGTCTTTCCCATTTTGTTCTTTTCCTCTATTTCTTTGCATTGATTGCTGAGGAAGGCTTTCTTATCTCTCCTTGCTCTTCTTTGGAACTCTGCATTCAGATGCTTATATCTTTCCTTTTCTCCTTTGCTTTTCACTTCTCTTCTTTTCACAGCTATTTGCAAGGCTCCCCAGACAGCCATTTTGCTTTTTTGCATTTCTTTTCCATGGGGATGATCTTGATCCCTGTCTCCTGTACAATGTCATGAACCTCATTCCATAGTTCATCAGGCACTCTGTCTATCAAATCTACTCCCTTAGATCTATTTCTCACTTCCACTGTATAATCATAAGGGATTTGATTTAGGTCATACCTGAATGGTCTAGTGGTTTCCCCTACTTTCTTCAATAAGCCAGAATTTTCTGGCTTGGAGAATTTTGAGCATTAATTGACTAGCGTGGCAATAAGGAGTTCATGATCTGAGCCACAGTCAGCTCCTGGTCTTATTTTTGCTGACTGTATAGAGCTTCTCCATCTTTGGTTGCAATGAAAATAATCAATCTGATTTCGGTGTTGCCCATCTGGTGATGTCCATGTGTAGAGTCTTCTCTTGTGTTGTTGGAAGAGGGTGTTTGCTATGACCAGTGCGTTCTCTTGGCAAAACTCTATTAGCCTTTGCCCTGCTTCATTCCGTACTCCAAGGCCAAATTTGGCTGTTACTCCAGGTGTTTCTTGACTTCCTACTTTTTCATTCCAGTCCCCTATAATGGAAAAGACACCTTTTTGGGGTGTTAGTTCTAAAAGGTCTTGTAGGTCTTCATAGAACCGTTGAACTTCAGCTTCTTCAGTGTTACTGGTTGGGACATAGGCTTAGATTACCATAATATTGAATGGTTTGCCTTGGAAACGAACAGAGATCATTCTGTCATTTTTGAGACTGCATCCAAGTACTGGATTTCAGACTCTTTTGTTGACCATGATGGCTACTCCATTTCTTCTAAGGGATTCCTGCCCGCAGTAGTAGATATAATGGTCATCTGAGTTAAATTCACCCATTCCAGTCCATTTTTAGTTCACTGATTCCTAGAATTTGCCTACTGAACTTTAATAGACTCGTGAACATGTCTGTTTTAAGATGTGGAAGTCCTACTTTTCAGATTTTAGAGTTTCTTCTTCTTGATTGTTTTAAATTTGATTGTGAATCTGAAAGAAGTTTGTACCTGAAAACACAACTTTAGAAATGGTTAACTGTTCATACCTTCACAAAGAACAGGCAAATCCACAGATTTACGTATAAAACTATTCCCTTCACCGCAGGACCTCTGTCCTCTGCTGTGGAGCCTGATGTGTGGAATAGGGTAATGCAGATAGTAAGCAGGCCCTTCTGCCCTGTTTACCAGCGTTATTAAGATACAAAAATAAGACTTAGACAATGCAATTGGGAATTTGATATATTTAGATGGTCACAAGCTGAATTTTGCTCGTCACTGCTATAAAGAGGTGAGGAAAAGCTTTTCTAAAAACTGTTTTTAAGATGCAAGGTGTAGGGAGTTAAGATCATCCCTATAACTTGCTAAAATTGATGCTAACAATACACAGTGCTGCCTGCAATCTGTTGGGCTCTTATGCAACCCCACCATCAACGGCACTGAGAGCTGGGTCAAGACCGATAAACTTTCTCCTCAACCCTCTTTGTAAGGCCTGCACAAGCCCTCCAAGGCCCATTACCCCTAGGCCTCTTGCTCCAATTAGAGCCATGTTGGCCTAGATGATGACCCATGCTTGGTGGCCTCTTGCTCTCTCTCTTATTTTTTTTCTTCTTCTCTCCATCAGTCCTCTTTTGGTCTGAATTATAGACTCTTTCCTTTTGATCTTGCAAATCCAATGCCAGATATTTTTTGAGTAATATTATTAATCTAAAATAGAACCACGATAAACAGTACATTGGAGTTAGAGCAATCAGCTATAGGGGTATGAGCACTCTGTCTTACATGTCTGCATCTCTGGAAATCTTGCTACCATTCCCAACTACTGGAGACAGTTATAGTTGAAACTACAATTGGAAGTTATAGCTCAAATGACTCAAAACAGAGCCAAAGACTCTGGATTTTTTTTACATTATCCTGAAAAATCTCTCATATCAGTGGATAAACACACTGCAACATGGACACAGAATATGGTGAGAGTCGGTCCTTATTTAGGTCTGAATGCCTTCCTGTGTTTTAGTTTGCTGCCTTGCTTCTAACCAATGGATACTGAGTGCATCACAAGGCTTTTCAAGCCCGAAGCAGAGCAGGCAGAAATCAGGACTTAATAGGAAACACAGAACAGGCCAGAGGAATAGATAATGATAATAGGGGATCCCAGATACCAAATTTACCTTCTTCTTAAGCTAATAGGCACTTCTCACTGGAATAGCCAATGCCAACAATGGCCAGTTGGCTGTAGAACAAGCCACCACATCGCATAATCCCTGGTGCAGATCTGATGCGGAACCTCAACTTGTCATATGCAGTCTATTCTGAAATGGCATAACGGTAAGGAGTTATTTATTGCCTCTGCACCACAACTGACTTATTAATTTTAAAAAAGGGGGATCATTATAAAGTCTGCCTCTAGTCTGCTTAATTGTTTACTTTGAGGATAAACAAATGAATGCTTTTGAAATGTTTAGAGCACAAGATATAAAATGAGGGGCTTCATATACTTCATTCTAGCCTTAGGTGAAATATAAAATAACAACCAGATACCAGCATCCTTTCCATGGTGATGGCCTCACATTCTCCATGATAGCTATTTAACTAGTGAAGTCAAGGAAACTTTAGGTTTTGATTGTGTCTTCATCACTGATCACATAAATGCATTTTTGTAAAGCAAAACATGTAACAAATTCAACTAATCAGTACAATTTTGAAATGTATCTAAACAAAGAAAATGGGATTTTAAAAGCTAATACAGCAGAGTGGCTACAGAATGTGGCAATAACACACCAACCTGGCATTCAGTTGAAGAATGGCCACAGTGCTCTATAAATATTACTTCCTGAAAGGAAACGCACTTTACATCAGCCGTTGTCTAATCTGTAACCTGTTCTTTTTTCTCTTTCTGTATTTGGTCATTCAGTATTACAGAGTGTGTCCAGCAATGTTCTAAGTCCTGGAGGGACAGTGATGAACCTGAGGGGCACGGTCCCTGCTCTCTGAGTTGCTTGCATTTTAAGGGAAAAATATATAACAAATATGCAGGAAATAACATAATAACCTCAGAGTGTGAAACCTGCTCTAATAAGTAACAAAAAGACATCCATGTAATAGGAAGGAAATACGCTTCTGAGGAGGTGACTTTAGAACTGGCGGTGAAAGGTTTTGTTTCCTGATAAATCTGTGGTGCCTTGAGCTGGTAGCTAGTAAACACTCAATAAATATTTGTTGAATGAATGAGTGAAGGAATGAACAGAGAGAACAGAGAAGGGTTCACAGATGTTAAAATGTGCAAGAGAGCAGAAGGCTGACAAATGCAGGAACACGGAGCCGGGTGTTAGAGTAAGGGAAAGAAGGCCATCGTGGCTTAAGGATGATGAGCAAGAAGTGAAGAGATTAGGTAGGAGAAGAGGCGGGGGTGGACTGTGTTCCTTGTTAGACACACACTCTTGGCTCATCAGCAACACTCGTCAAGAGGGTCACCTCTACAGATGGCTACCTGAACTTATTTCCAAATTCCAAGTGAATATCCTCTTCTTTATGCTGGGTCTGCAACACAGAGATTCCTTCACACATCAGGGTCTCATAAAAGCTCCCCAGCATCCACTGTAACCCCTTTCCCCAGAGAAGAGGGGGACTATCCCTTACCCAGCCCTCAGCTCCTCTCTTAGGGAGACCACGTCTCACTCCAAACATCCCTCTGTGATAATCCCCAGCCACAGTCACTGCTTCCCCTTCATTACACTTACCCTCCATTTTTATTTGTAAGATATTTTATGTCTCCACAATCCTATGAACAGAATGAAGGCAGGAACTGCGTCATTTGTTCATCACTGTTGCACATGCTGGGAACTCAATAAATACTTCCTGAGTGAATAAACTTACTCTAACCATCACCTTAAATACAAAGACTGGAGGAACATGCTTAACTATTTCCTATTTGGGGATTCAGAAACAATTAGCTATATTGTCTCTGACCTTGCAACAACATTTTCTAGAAGGCAAAGGTTCTTGGCTCTCTTCCTAACTTGGACAGGGTAAGGCGTGTGACTTTGGACAAATCATTTAACCCTGCCTGTGCCTGGGGGTGGGGTGGGAAAGGGGAGCCTTACTACTGTGGGGCAGGTTTGGAGTGGGGGAGGGAAGGGACAAAGTAGGGAGGCAGGGAAAAGAAGGGCTCAAAGTTTTCTGGGATTTTTAAGTAGCATGCCCACCATATCTCCACATCACAACCACTAAACATAAGGCTTATTTGTATCTACAGGCTGTTTTAGGAAATCGGTTCTGTTTTTGTATCAGATCAAAAACT